>NW_009648887.1:16795-37278 GCF_000708025.1 Charadrius vociferus
GAGAGATGTTCCAATCCCCTAATCATCTTCGTTGCCCTTTGCTGGACCCTCTCCAGCAGTTCCCTGTCTTTCTTGAACTGGGGAGCCCAGAACTGGATGCAGTACTCCAGACGCGGCCTCACCAGGGCAGAGTAGAGGGCGCGGCTGACCTCCCTCGACCTGCTGGCCACACTCTTCTTGATGCACCCCAGGATGCCATTGGCCTTCTCAGCCGCCAGGGCACATTGCTGGCTCATGGTCATCCTGTTGTCCACCAGCACTCCCAGGTCCCTCTCTACAGAGCTGCTCTCCAGGTGGTCAGCCCCCAACCTGTACTGGTGCATGGGGTTATTCCTCCCCAGATGCAGCACCCTACACTTACCCTTGTTGAACTTCATCAGGTTTCTCTCTGCCCAACTCTCCAGCCTGTCCAGGTCTCGCTGTATGGCAGCACAGCCTTGTGGCGTGTCAGCCACTCCTCCCAGTTTTGTGTCATCAGCAAACTTGCTGATGGTACACTCTATCCCTTCATCCAGATCATCAATGAATATGTTGAACAAGACTGGGCCCAGTACTGACCCCTGAGGGACACCACTCCAACTAGAATCTGCACCACTAACCACAACCCTCTGAGCTCTATCTGTAAGCCAGGAAATTGGTAAGTAAAACAAAGTTGGACGATGCTATCAATATATGAAAATTGGAATACTGGACAGAAAATGAGGTGATGTGTAAGGCAAGAGCATGAGAAACAGGTTGCAGTACCAAATGTAGTTTTAGTCAGGCTTCAGTTGCTTCACCTCTGCAAAAACAGGCTTGCTTTATCATAGGATTCATCTCTCTCCTACCTTTAAACGTTTTAAAGCTAACGTGTTGCCTACGCTCCCTCTGTGTAGGATACAGTAAAAAGGCATCTATGACTATTCGTAGTCTTCTGGCAATAGAAGTAGCCTAAGCTGTAGCGGAGGCTTGTCTTTCACATGGCTAAAAGCAAGTGAGATTAATCCAACCCACTGGTACCTTGTAGACCTTTCTGATGTTTTACAACTGGACTGAGGGAGAAGTAGCAAATGCCTGCCCTTCCACTTACCTGCCACATCCAGGTCAACCACCACTTCATCATACCAATTCTCAAAAAAGACACTGCAGGTGTATTTCCCTTTGTCCGAAAGCATGACATTTTTCAGGTGAAGAGACACGTTTCCCTTACTAAATTCAGACCGAAAAAAATTTGTCCTGCCCTTGTATGTCTCATACTCATGAACCGGATTGTATATGTTTTTTCCATCATAAGTGGTCACATCAATATTTTTGGAGTTTCCAATAAATATCCACTGAACAGAAAGTCTCTCAGGGATTATCTTAACTTTCAGCTGACAGGGCAGGATGACTCCTTTTCCAATGACTCCAGTGACAGGCTTGTCAGGAGGAATGATTTTATATTGGCCTGCAAGAAAATATAGATGTAAATCTTACCTGTCATAGAATAATAGAACCATAGAATAATCAAATAGTTTTTGGGGGAAGGGAACTTTAGAGGTCATCTAGTCCAACAGTGAGCAGGGACATCTTCAGCTAGATCAGGTTGCTCAGAGCCTCATCCAACCTGACCTTGAATGTTTCCAGGGATGGGGCATCCACCACCTCTCTGGGCAACCTCAGCCAGTGTTCCACCACCCTCAGTGTAAACAATTTCTTCCTTCTGTCTAGTCTGAATTTTCCCTCTTTCAGTTTAAAACCATTACCCCTTGTCCTATTGCAACAAGCCCTGCTAAAATATCTGTCCCTGTCTTTCCTATAAGCCCCCTTTAAGTACTGAAAGAAGGTACTCCCCGGAGCCTTCTCTTTTCCAGGCTGAACAACCCCAGCTCTCTCAGCCTGTCCTCATAGGAGATGTGCTCCATCCCTCTTGCTGGGCTCCATTTTCATGGCCTCCTCTGGACCCCCCTGAAGAGGTCTATGTCTTTCCTGTACTGAGGACTCCAGAGCTGTACTGTCACAAATGTTCTCATTAGCACTTCCTATAGGAAACTGGAATCCATACAGGTATGTGAATGTAAGAAAAAGGGGCTATTCTGCTGTGGTGTAAATCAATAAATCAGAAAATGCTCTGGACCAGGATGTTCTCTCAAGAGCAAGTTCCGTAATCTCCCACTGTAAAGGCTGGTTTACCAGGCATAGACTGAGGGGACAAGTGGATTGGAAAGCAAGTCATCTTCCAACAGTAATCAGAATACAGCTCTGCTCTCCATAGGAGCATAGATAAGTACAGTTTTGTAGGCTCCTGCCATCCTCTGCCATCCTCTGCCATCCTCTGCCATCCTCTGCCATCCTTCACCACTACCACTTATCCTAAGAGCATGGTGTAACTTCAGGGAGATGCTGCTGAAAATACTGAGCTCAGCCTGTAGACTGGTTCAGAGGCAGAAATGGCACATCTCTCATGCAGAAAGACTTGCTTATTTTGTAAAGCCAGAACTCACAAAGGCAGGATTTTGATGACCTGATTTCAGATGTCCATAATGTTTTCACTAGGATGGCTGTATTCCGTGATGAAACACACCACAGTAAGTTCATTTCATTTCAAACACAGGCTTGCAAAATGATTGTTAGTGAAAATGGACAAGCCTGGTGTTGAGGTTTAACAGCAAAAAACAGTAATGGCCCTTTACAGAGATTACTGTCCCATTCAGTTCACTACTCTAAAGTGGGAGATGATACAAAAAGGAGCCTCGGCTTTCTCAGCATGATAAAGTGACAGGGTCAGCCAAGCTGAAAGATTACTCCAAAACAGAGAAAGAAATCTCCCTGAAAAAGTCACGGGGGGAAAGCTGTGATTCTATTTATAATCCGATGTTGAAGATTTAAATGAGTCTTTATTATTGCCTAGGTCTTGTGCTATCTGCATGATTCAAATGTATTAAGATTTCATGTAACACAATTGTTTTGTCCTGGCTTCAGAAAATGAGTGGAGGGAACGGTGCGTGTCTGACGTATATACATATATATATATATGTATATAAAGGTATTGCTACAAATATGTTGCAAATAAAATGCATTGCCAAAAAAATCCCAAACTTTCTACCCACTGACTCTGGAAATTAGACGTCTTTTTAAATTAAATTGTGATTAGAACGGAACATGGATTTACCTGTGACCGAATGAATTATCTGTAGGAAAATAATGATGTGAAGAGTTGTTGCCTGCTGATATCTGGAACCCATCGCCTTGCAGTTTTGTAAGACATCAATAAGAAAAATTTTCACGGCAAGTCTTACAAGATTCCTGTAATCTTTTCAAGCACAGAACAGAAAATGAGAAGAGTGCATCAATCTAGAGCCATACTTTTCCCTATATATCACTGTGTATGAAGCGACACATGGACAAATCCTCAGAAGTGTTTAGGTACCTTTGACCAGTATTAGGAAATGACGGAATAAGCTGTTTTTAATGGAATTCAGTCAATTAAGTTGTGATTCTAAGACTTATACTTTGCCACCAGAGAAAAGAGAGGTATTTTTGAGACACTTAGAAGAACACTATATTGGATCTTAAGGGCACTTCACTGGCCTGGTACCCAAGTGTCCCTGAGACACTCAGTGTTCAGGAAACTTCTAGCCAGGATAGCAACAATTTTCTAGATGACATGAGGCTAAATCTAAACCCAATAGGATGTATCTGACTTCAGGCAAGTGAGACCATAATGCAGACAGAAGTCTATAAAAAGCTTATTCATTTCCAAGTCCTGCTAGACAGCACCTACTGTGCACTGAAACTCCGTATGTTGTTTCTCTTACTTGTACTTGCTTGGTCAAGACTTCTGTTGTCATAGTTAGTTGGAGGAAGAAGCTAGGATTTCTAGAAAGAACCTTCAAAAATGCCAGAATACAAAAAAAAAAATAATTTCTATATCATTTGTGTTTTGAATAAAATGCTTGCTTCTAGGGTTCTAAATTTAGATGCACAGAATCTCATCCAATGTTTCAATAGGGGTTTTTTTTAAGTATAAAATGTTAGTACTTTTTTCCACACAGAGCTTTTTATGTGAACTCTGAAAAAAATTAGACCAACCCAGACTACTTGTAACACCAAAGGCAGCATGCGAAGGGACTGGGTTCCTTCGAGCCCAGAAGCACTTCTGTTCACACACAAGGTCTGCAGAACACACTCGGAGCTCACTTCCTTGTGAAGGCTAAGCCATGCTCACCTTAGCTTTCCGGCTAACCCACGAGCACCTTTGCTTTCCTAACAAAGGAGAAGCATGAAGCAGAAAGGAGTGAAAAAGGAAGCAAAGGATTTTGACTGCCAACGGCCAAGCCCCTTCTCGCAATCTGCACTCATTCATTGCTCTTCCTGTTGAATGATTAACTATTCTCCTGAATGCAAAGGTTACCTTTCCAAGATCTAGAGTGAATGAAGGAGGACAAAAAAGGATTAAAAACTGCAGGAAATCTACAGAGTTGTCTGTCTTGCTAAAAAGCAAGTCTGTCTTGCTTTGGATTCATTTCTCTTTTACCCTCCTCCAAATAAAGCTTAAGGATCTCAGGCAGAGACCAAATATTATTTTTAAAAAAGGAAAGACAAATAAACACCACAGATTTGCAGCATGCATCATCTGGAAAATCTAGCAAAGATTTATTACTTGCACATACAGGAATGTAAAAATCTGTATCCTTTATATTGATTATCTTCAGAATAAATTTATACCTGAGTTATACTTCATTAATTAATATTATCTAAGTCGTGGTATATATAAGTCATATTGGCATATACCTGCCAGACAAACACATAATGAGTCTATATCCTGACAAGAAAAAAGCAAAGAAATTTGCTTTAACAAGTGGAAATATGTTTCAGAATCAGCACATTGCAGTTCTCAAACCAACCCAATCCACCACACTGGTTTCAGCAAACTATCTGTTTTGAGCAACCTAGCAAAGAACACTTCCCATTTCAGTGACTAGTCTCTTTAATAAAGGCTGCTAGCAGGTAGCATCTGGTTTAAACCCAAAGTCATAGATCAGATTTGGGCATTATCCACTCTTAAGCAAGCAGACTGTTTTATTCATTACATTAAGGCAGTAAATAAAAAGTAAATAAAAAGAAACTTAAAAGATCTTTAACAACTTCATCAAAATGGCACCCACAAGCGACAGTAACGTCTTCCCACTGATCCAAGGCAAGAAAGAAGCCTTTTTAATTCCAAACTGGAATTATTCCCTGGGGGCTGTAAATTGCAAACAGCCAGGTCAATGCTAATACGAACCCCTTCAAAAAGCTAATCAGGGCACAGTTCTGTTTCAGCCAGACTTTAATTTCTTACCTGTATAGCAAGATCCAAGGTATCCATTTTAAATTCAGCATGGTTTATGGAAGTGAATAACCTTTGGCTTGTATTAACTGAACACACATACTTTCTTTTTCCATATCTATAGAGGGGGTAGACTTCACTGACTTCCTCACTAAAGCTTACAGGTATTAAAACCTGAACTTTCACCATGAGTGATTTTTTTTGCCCTTGGGTGCAGTATTCCAGCCAATACCTGCAGATACCAGCAGCCTATCGTAGGAGATATCCAAAGGCTTGATTTGCCTACACACCTAGATCCAAAGTACATCAAGAGGATTATATTTCAAATCCTTTTGTAGCTGTGCAGTGCAACTCATTTTCAAGTATGGCTTTCCAACAGTGAAATAAAACTGAGAAAACAGCATGAATGGGAGGTAAAGAAACCAAAATGGGCTGTTGCATGAGCCTATTACCCACCAGGATGATCTGAAGTTAGAAGTATGAATATGCAAGGCAGGCAGCAATTAGGAAAGCATAGCAATTTAGAAACTGCCCAATTTAGGTCTTTGAAGTGCAAAACCTTGTGATTTAATTACACCAGCTTTATTTATTTGTTAGAGAGAGAGGACATTAAGACCTGTAGTGAGCAGGAAAATAACTTGATTTGCAAGTCTCAGACCTTTCACAGAGAAAAAAGACTAATGAACAGCTGGATGGGGCTCAATTCCCCTTCACTTAAAGGTGGGACAGATTCTGCATACAAAAGTGTTGCAGGCATGGGCCCACACCTAAGTTTAAAACTCTGGGGGTTTTTATGGCCCCAAGTTGGATCAGTCATCTTGCAGAGCTGCCTGTCCCTCCTTTGACTGTAGAGGGAGAAAAAACATCCAGCTGAGACCCGAAACCTCACCTTCAAACAGCCAAGGTCACAGCAGCTTAATTGCACCCGGGGAATCCAGGACTGTGATTCCTTTAATCAAATATGGTGGTTTATCATATCATGAGATGAATCATAACTCAAACTCCACTGTCTTTCACAATCTCACGAAAATGTTTGTTTCACTTGAAGATTATCTCTGGAAATGCAGGCACCTCTCTCTGCAGATGTGGCATTGAAGACCATCCTGATAAATTAATGGAAAGCTAAATCTTGACACATGGAGGTGGGCTCCCATGATCAAAATTTTGACCATAACCTGCAGTTTTCTGATTGTTTGCATTTGTTCCCTCACACATGACATTGTCAAAAATGCACCAAAAATGTTTCTAAAGTTACATGTACACCATCTCTATGCAATAGAGAGATGGGAACTTAGAAAGAGGTATTGCTTTCATTGGATGTACTGTGAAAAAAGCTGGAAATGGTAACTTTTTTTTTTTTTTTTCTAAAGCGTAACTCATCTGCTGTGGAAAAGAAAGTTCTGCCTTACCGCCACGTTACCTGAAGGGATTGGTTATTTGCTAATTATGCCTCCAGTGTGCAGCCGCAGTTGTCTTACAAAAGCAGACAGCTCATCTTTTCAGAAGCACTGCTAGATTAGGCTCATGTTAGACAGTACCAAAATAGCACTTCATTATCTATGTCAGATAGCTTCTGATGAGTGATGTTAAAATCTTCTCAGCAAGTCGCATGCTAGTTAGGCAGAACAGACCTGCTGGCAATACTTGTCCCTCCTACGTCCAGGCGTGAGTTTTCTGTGGTGATATCTTCATTTGTTTGCAAATTTTTAAGCTTGTTTTCCAATGATTTGTAAGGACAACAGACAGTGCAGTAGAAGTAGTAGAGTTCAAAATAAACTGGGTAATTTTCTCAAAAATCTATAATGACTTATTATACTGAAGCATTTACATTATTGTAGTTTCACCTTGTTCTCTGCTATTCAGCTAAATGAATTCTAGCAGGCACGCCAGACATTCCCACCTTACATCTTTCTGAAGCATATCTCTTTTTTTTCTGATCTACAAATGAAGTGACTAAAACCTGTCTGTTCAACAGGTTTCCTTTCACGTCTTGTTTCTCATAATGCAAGTCATGTACACCAGGAGAATTTGCCAGACCTAAAATACTGCCACCTTACTTTCTTCAAAGCTGAATCTAATTCAGCAGAACCACGAAGCTGTGCCTAAAAGGTCTACGGACTTTGGTCTGGGTCATTATAAATGTCCCCCAGGAAGAATATTGCATTCCTGGGCATTGCTTGCACCAAACCCAGATGTTATGGGGACTCCAGTTGAGATACTGTGATGATCTGAGACAACCCTTCCTCCACCTTCATCCCTAAGGAAGTTGATCGATGCTTTCTATGTGCCCATTTTCTAGACGGGGTCATCACTGATGAGGTTGCAAGATGGACCTGCAGAATTCACCTCATCAATGATGGCTCCACCTAGGAAATGTCAAGATTCACATGAGAATGCATCACATTTTGCATTTTTGATGTCATTGTAGGCTCCATCATTCAGTAGGTTCACTTTCAAGCAATTTCCTCCATGTTTTCTTCAGTTTTGTCTCTGGAAAGGCCATCTTGCAAAACTGCTTCATGCACTTGCAGAAGTCTCCTTTGCACGTGACTGCAGGATTTAACACAAATGCATCATTACCAGACGTCCTAGTGTAAAGAGAAAAAAAAATGCTTTTCTTTAGTTATCTTGGAGGGTGTTTAAAAGTAGGCTCAACTGAGTATTGAGCAAACCTTAACCTTGAGTGATGGGGACATTGTTTCTCTTTGTGTCAAATGTGCTGGTGGAGGTTCCTAGGAGGTTAATATATTTTATTTTTTATTTATTTTACTTTAATTTTTATTTATTTATTTTATTTTATTTATTTTATTTTCCCAGACAGCATTTCAGCTAGCCCAGAAAACACACCCGAAGGCACCTCCCCCCTCCAGAAAACCAACCAAACAAAAACCAACAAAAAACCAAAGCATACTATTATACTGGCACAAATGAAAGTTTTGGGACATCCCTTTTTCAGTAATTTTCAGTACAGTCTGGTTACAGAAAGAGAGACAACAGTCTCTTGAGAGCACTAAATGTTTGTTCACAGGATGGCCAGGAGTCAAAAAAACTGAAGGATAAAAATGAGAGCAAAGTTGATGATTGAAATCATTTTCTGATCTTCAACAGGACATAAAAAGAACAATATGGAAAAAAAACTCCCAATACTACCAACTACCAACATTTGACCGTGTCATAGAAAAAACAAACCCTGCGAAGTTGTTCACGACATACTTGTCTTACTGCAGCGTTTTCTGGCGAAATGCTGGTTGAACATAGAACATAGAACATTTTGCACAGGAGGATGAGAAGGAACATCCCTACCTTGTTCCAACTGGGAGTACAGAGAGATGAATTAGGAAGCAAGAAGTTGTTTTGGTCTTGCAATATGAATCTTGGCAGCTACCCAATCATATCCTCTCTAGCCCGATTGGCTGTGGAAAATGTAATCACAAGCTTCAGTGGTAATAAAGATATGAGGACAAAGGTTCACCACAAGCATATCCCCATAAAGAAGTCTTAAGATTCTTACTATTCAGGTAAGAAATTACACTTTTGCTAAATCCATGAAGAAAAGCTGCTGTGTTTACTATGATACTTGAATTAACTGATACGGATTTAATCGGTTGCACTGGCAGGAATGAACCTGCCTGCTGTAGATGCATTATTGCCATTTTCAGATGGGAATACCATCCTCTGAGATCACTTGTTTTTATCAGTGATTGTGAGAAAAAGCACAGAAAATCAGAGGAAATCAGGAGCTGTTATATCTATAATTAAGTTGTGTTGTGCCCTTTCAGCTCACTAGTCAGTTTGAGTCACGTATCTTTACTGAGAGTATGGATTAGTTCAGCAGTGAGTCAAAAGCAAAGATCTTGGGAGGAAGCTGGGGAGACTCAAGTTTGTTAAATTACAAGTACCTCTTTAAAATGCTGATTGTTACATCAGAAGTTTCTCTTTTAAATGTTGATGTAAGTCAACAGGGAGATCAATGTAGTGACATTGCTCCCGGGAATTTACTTACGAGGTTGTTTGGGGTTTTTTTCACTATAAGAAAGGAAAAGAAAAATGCAGTATCCTGCTAATATCAAAAGACAAGATGAAATGCTTTAAACTGTTCACTGAAAGGAAAAAATCTCCAGTGAATGTAATAAAAATATTCCGGAAGACAAAGGTAAAAATGGACAGCTGAATAGAGGAGAAAAGAAGGTGTATTTCTCTTGCAACATTTGCGTAGGTGAATTTGGCAGGGAGATGATGAAAGAAAGGATGTCCCGCAATCCTCCTCGCCTTTGACAGAATCTGTAAATTCATTACTATTTTCCCCCATTAATTTATCTCTGCAATTACCCTTGTTGTTTTGCATTGAACATGTGAAGAAACCGAAGGAGTCACACAGGAATTGCATCTGGAAGCTTTGCTTTTGGTCCTGTGGATGATTAGGAAGCCTGGATATTGATGGGTTCCCCCTTTGGGTGGCTGACAGCTATCCACATACTGATTTTTCAATGCAGATCATGCCTCATTACAGGTAAAGATAGTTGTTTTGATATATTTTAATAAATCAGCTTATTTCTGCCCAGGTTCATAGAAATGTAAAACTCAAAAATAATCAGTACACATCTTTCTTCTAACTTGGATGACACAAAACCATCAAATTATAACACCACATAAGACTCTGGGACAGTCTGATATATGTTAAGGTACCTGGGACACCTTCACAGGCTGGAATACATGATACAGCTGCAGGAGATGTATGACCCTCTAGACTGGTGAATGGAGGCCAGCTGGCAAGTTCCTGGCTAAGTCAGGACTATACAGTTGGGTGTAGCCAACTGAATTGTGCCCAAGGTTTTGGATTTGGCTGGCAGACTTAGCTGCCAACATTTAGCTTCCTAGAAGCAGCTGTCTTCACGCAAGCTCAGAATCTAGGATAAGATTCAGTTGCTCATGCATTGGCATCCACTGGTCTTTTAGATACTGTACGGTCTTCTTATTTCTTGATGTTCCAAAATAGAACAGACCCATCACGTAGCCGGTGTCTAGAGTACCTCAGGGCATCAAAGATGGATGTTCAAGGAACTCTATCCTACCCAATGACCAGACTCGCTGCCTGCTGTAGAATGAACTGAACCAACTATTGGCTAGATCTCTCTTGAAAAAGGAATGTAGTCAAGTCAATGATTGAACTGGAAGTGGCAGGGCAGTTGCAATACTCTCTCCCCGTTTATTCAGATGGAAGTTTTGCTTTTAGTCTTCTTGATGATTTGGAAGCCTGCACATCTGTTTTTAGGTTCCCAGTTCTGGACCATAAAGCAATTTTTTGTGAGGTAATCAGGTGTCTAACCACAGACACCCAGTGCCATTGTAAATGCTTCAGTGTAGCTGAGATTTCCTGTTAAATGGAGCTAGCAGATGTGATAGAAGATCAGCATAGACTGGGGCCCTTCAGGCTTCATCAGGCACAATACTGTACAGCACAGGATGTAATATTATGTGTTACTGGATAGATACTGGATATATTTCCTCAGTGTTTCATAGCAGATTTTTAAGTTGCCATGGAATAAAGTCAAGTTACTGTGATATGAATTCTTCGCAAATCCACATTGGTTGCTATTTATTTTGTTATTTCAAAAAGCCTCTCTTCCATTCTGCAAATGAGAATGACTGCTATAAAATGTCCTGGGTTTCCCTTTTTCTCACTTTCAAAGAGATATATTGTGGGTGGGATTCATCTCGTGTCTTCAGAAATACGAAGTCTACACATTTAGCTTCAATATAGTAACCCACAACTTCACCATTCAAAGAAAAGTTCTGGAAGAGAGAGTCATTGGCCCTTTAACAAAGGCTGATCTCTGAAGCTGCCCATTTTTCCCCATTCGTTGCAAAGGGAACCTAGGACATCTAGCTCAAATGTAGATGAGTAAATCATTGTACATGTGATTCAGGTGCCAACATGTAACTGTCTAGTGTCCTTCTAGGCACTGCTGCATTCTGGTCTGTCCTAGAGCTGTTCCTTCATGTGAGTACAGATCTGCTGCAGGTCATATGCCACATCTATCAGCATCACAGGTATATCTTATGGACCCTACAACATTTCAAATGACACTAGGTACCTGCATTTGGGCAATTGAATCCCACCTTTACTTTTTTGATAGATAGATCCTGCATCCTATATTTCACCTGCTGCAGACTTCTCAGTGTTCACTCATTTTCTATGATTTCTCAATAGCCATCACTTAATGGCCATGAACTCGCTTAAGTTAATATTCAGAGTACTGAAGGATAAACTCCATGGGCCTCACATATTGTGAACATTACTCAAGTAAACTGCCATGTTATTTTTCTCATTTTCTTCTGGATTCCTCTCCTGTTGACAGTGATATTGATTCTACTGATTGCCTGATGTAGTGCCACAAAAATTGTGATATAGACAAACAGAAATAACTGCCATTTTATCTTCACACAGGTCAATTTTTTAGCTCTCCTCCTAGTAGTTCCGTCATTGCAGTCATTGGAGAAGGGGTCATTCTGCCCTGCCACGTGGCAGCAGATAACTTTCCTGAGGAATTCTCTGTCCAGTGGATATTTCACAAACAGTCTCAAAAAATAACTGTAAGCACATATGATGGAAAAAATAAAAAGGAGAAACAAGATGAGAGATACCAAGGCAGAACAGAATTCTTCCACAGTGAATTTAGAGCTGGCAACATGTCTCTACACTTGAAGAATGTCAGGAGCTCTGACAAAGGATCATACACTTGTGTGGTCTCTTTCAATGACACGTACCATGATGTGTTTATTGAACTGCAAGTGGCAGGTCAGTGGCAATTTTCTCTCTTTCTATTCAACAATGGAACTGAACAGAAACATGTATATCCGTCACTGAGTGAGGGAATTATAATATAAATTTAATATAATTTGACGCATAAAATGTCTTCATGGGGGGAAGTGTTTGATTTGAGTTAGTTTTCTCTAAATTAATGGCTGTAACTGGTATTTGAGGTAAGTTTTAGTTCTACTTTGAGATACCTTCTTTTAGGTACCTGAACACGTGCAGCTCTGTGTGACTTGAGATTACAATCTCCTTTCATACTCAATGAAAGCCCAGTCAGAAAGTTCAGGGAACCCTGCAAATATTCAGCTGGTCAATGTAAAGTTAAATTTAGATTTCTGCTGTGCAATCAACCATTACTGAGCTGATCATCCAGAGATGCTCAATGGTCAGCATAATCAATTGGTCCCACCCCAAAACCTCACTGCTTACCTTGTTGCTTGCCCACAGCAGGAGAACAAAGCGGTGGGTAGGCCCTTGTTGCTCTTATTTCTATTTCAGTATGTTAATAGGTACCATCTTCACAGGTAACTTCAGTTTATGTGGTGGCCTTGGAAGTAGACATGTGTTCCTCTGTGCTTTCCCTAACTAATTTCTACTCAATAGGTGCCAGATTGCAGCCAGATTCTTCTGAAGATGCCTTCTTAGCTTTAAAACTCCAAGTGAAAGGAGGGTTTAACATCTAAGTAACACTGTAATTTAGTTTTCTGCGATCTGGAGTATAAACAATACTATTTTTTTTAACCGGAGACTGGATCTGTACCATGTCAGTAACAGTTTTATTTGAAATTATTATCCTGAGACACTAGTACATTCTGTTTTCATGGACAGATTGCATTAGTTGTTCATAGGCTTCCTGTAACCCGTTAATTGTCATAATTATATGGAATATTTTCGTTCTTTATTGACAAGATTCTAGGAAATTCCGCTGGCAACTTCATTCCAGAATTGTCATCCCCAGATAGCTCTGTTTGCTGTAATCTCCATTTAGTTGTTCCTTATTCTTAATCTGATAAACTCCGAATTGCTGACCATGCAGAAACTTCAGGGCCCAAGTCTCTGTCACAGTTTAAATTCAGAAAAGTCTTTCTGTGTATTTCGTTCAAATAGATATAGATATATATATATATAAAAAGAAGCATTGAATTCAAGATAAACCAGACAGTTTCCTGTTCTTGGTACTGCTTGAAATGGAGAATCCGTATGTTTTTTCTTAGCTAAAGGTGGTGTGCCTTCCATTTTCCTGAGGAGCCATGTGAAGCAGGACATTGGCCTCACCTGCCATGCAGCTGGATGGTTTCCCAAACCTGAGGTGATTTGGCTGGATGGCCAAGGACGGGTCCGGAAGGAACTATCGACCACAAAGATGACAATGATGCCTGAAGGCCTATACAGGGTTGTAACTTCCATGAACCTAAAACCAGGCTCTGACATGGGAGTCTCTTGCAGAATAGTGAACAACCTGCTAAATACAACGAGCGAGTCTCGAGTCCTGATCTCAGGTGAGTGAGCTCTGTAGTCACCTGCTTGTAAGATTAAAAAGACAGTCTAAATGGCATGGGTCTTGTTTTTGTGTCATGAGCTGGCCTGCAGATGTGTTCCCAGAATCAGTGTTGGACAGAAGTTCATAAGAGCTGCAGTCTTCTTCCACCTTTATTTCTAGTTGACTGCACAGCCTTCAACAGCACCTAGTGAATCCATTTCTCCTTTTAAGAAGGGGTCAGGTAGTATCAAGACTTTGTGTGTTCCCTTCTTCAAATTTGAGGCAGCCAGTTTGCTGGAGCTGAATGAAAATGGATTAAAAATACAGCTGTGTGCACATACAAACATGACATATTTCCTTAGTCGAGCACTCTAAAAGCTTCCATTATCCAGAAACAGGTTCACAGAGCATAGCTGAAAATAATAGTTATGGTCACAAGAGCCAAAGTGATAATTTCAACATCTCACAAATGGTTTTAGTCCATGTTTTTATCTTCCCTCTTTTTTTAATACATGCATGACTGTGTAATTGCGGTGTGGATAATGCCATGCCTCCCAGTACCCTGTAGAACTCTACGCATTTCTGTTTGCTGGGTATATAGACATGCATCAGGTAGTCTGAAGCAAGCCTCATAGGCCTGGACCCCAAGAAGAACTTCAGCACCACAAAGCCAATGTCTGGGTCTGGAATGGGAACTAGAGTGCAATGTAAAGCTCTTGAAGAAGTGTGGGAGGAAAGGCCCTTTCAGGATGGCATCAAGAAATCCCAGAACATTGGGTGTTGGGGTAGCATGAAAGAGAAAATAGGAAACAGCCAACGTGGGGAACATTTCAAATCTTATTCTCCTTCTTGGTGTATGCATTATACAAAGCAGGATGAATGCTCACTGAACCAAATTAAACAAGAGTGAACATGTCTCTTTTGCCCAGTGGTGATGGTTTCTTCCTTCATTCCATCACCTGCTCAGTTTAGTATGAAATGCAACACGTCCATGAAAAAAGCCAGCATTGCTGTCCTTTTGTGACTCATGAGCTGTGGAAACCTGTCTGCCTGTCTCAGACACCTCTTTCATAATTCTGAATCTGATATCCAGAGAAAGAGTCTCCCTGGATTAGTCCTGCTGGGGAGGGTTAGATCTCTTCTTCAGCAACTTTGCTAACAAAATAGAAGTGAAATGCAAATTCACCATCTCCTCATTCTAGACTGCATTCTAGGTTTTAATTGTCTTTATGTTTAATCGTTAACAGAATATAACTCCTTTTGGTCATTTTTTCAGATATTTTCTTTCCCAGGCTGATTGTCTTCCTGGTAATTTTATGTCTTAGCATGGTCCTAATTTCCACTATATTTTCTAAGCTGAGAAGTAAGTATTTCTGTGTATGTTATCTCTGTCGACATCTAGAAATATCACAACAGTTCATATTCAAATCCATGACTAATAAAAACTCACAAGCAAAATCACTAGTCATTGTTTAGTGACCAAATTCAGGAAATTGAACAAAACCAAAAAAGGGTGTGGGTGGGGAGGGAATACACAGTCTGAACAAGGAGGAACACAAATTGCATGTCCTTGCCTCAGACAGCTTATGTCTGACAAGAGACAAAACGATGTCTGTAGTTTCCTATCTATAATCACTGGGGAGACAACTCAGCATTGTCAGTGACACTAGAGCCTAAATGACAAATCAGAGAGCTGATTTCTGTCAGTATTACTCTACAAAAACATGCAAAAAAAGGTTTTTTTTTCTTGTTTTAACCAGGTAGTCACAAGAAAACAGTTAGCTCAGGTAAGTAATGAGGAAGATAAATACGACGACTATGACAATTTCTAAGTTGGAAAGTTCATTTATATTAAATTACGGACCTAATTAGCGATTATAGTTGCATCCAAATGTTTTGTAGTTTTTTTAATTCATTTTGCACTGCACAGTATAATAAGTTCCTGTATGAGCTTTTTTCATTTGTGCTTTATAAGCAGTTTGTTTCCTTCTTTCATTAAGCTCTAGTCATGACTATATGCTGACTCAAACGTATTCAAGTTTTGTATTTGTTCAAGAGTTAATTAATTGGTCAGAAGCATTCCTCAGATTCTCTAGAAGAGGAAGAACTAAATGAATTAACCAAACATCCATTAGCAATTAAAAGATCCAACCCAAGCCCATCTCAAGACTCTGAAAGCAACCTAATATTTTGATACATCTGTTTGGTACTCACCGTCTATATCTGTTCTTGAAAATAAAATGGACCAGTTGGCATAGAATCATAGAATGGTTTGGGCTGGAAGGGACTTTTAAAGATCATCCAGCACAACACCACTGCCATGGGGTGAGGGAACATGGCATACATCATGCGAATTGTGCTGAACTTTCCTTCTCACCAGGACTGAGTATCCACAGTCAAACCATCTATTGGCAGTGGCCCTCAGCTCATGATGTCACCCAGATGATACCTGCTTATTGTTTGGGAGAGTACTAATTGCCCCATGCCATAACCATAGCAGGGAGAACTGCATGGCATGAGTACTTTGATTCCCTGAAGCACGTGTGGTTCTGTTCCCTGACCAGGTTTGGCCGTTGAGGATACACAAGTCCATGGGGCCAGAAGGGATTTATTCTTGGTCTCTGAACCTCAGCTAGGCTGTGGTTGGGCCAAGACTCACCTAGGAAGGACTGGATGTCTCAGAATGCTGCCTCATTTTTTGTGAACTCCATTAGAAATGAGACACGTCTTGGTATACAAAACATGAATTCTTTGGACTAACAAGAAACCTTGGGAAGTTTATTAGGTTAAATTAAAGTTTTAACCCCAATTATTTCTGTTTATACATAAAGTGTGCTGTTGTATGACAAGGGAAGTTTACAAGAATAATTAACATTATGATTCATTTTCTTTCTTTTTCAGTAAAAGCGAAGATGGAAATAGAAGAAGGTAAAAGTCCTTTGCATTTGAAATGATGCTAAGATGTTCAGAGATCTCAAAGATGTACATTGAGGGAGACAATATTCGAATGTTGATTATCAATGAAGTAATTACAGGAGTGGCAGCCCTTTTCAATATTAAAGAGATGGTGACAACCACACATCATACCCCACATGATGTCTATTCTCTAGTGAAGATCCCAGGTGTTTACAAAGAAGTAATAACATGGGAGAGCGGTGACCTTTCTGAACACTCAAACCAAATCCCTGCTGTTGGATGGAAAGCTCTTAGTAAGCTTCTAGCACTCCTCCTCTTGCTGGTGACCACTCTTCTGCCTTTTTCAAGGTTATTCAGTCCTAACTTTAGCCAGCTGGCTGGCCCTGTAAATCCTGTGAACTTTATTCATGGATCTCCACTGGGAGCTTGGATGCCTGCAGCTCAGTCCACTTATGTACATACAGGTGCCTTGGAGCATTTGTGATGTCCCTGGTCATCCCACTTACCTCCTAGCTGCCACCCTGGAAGGAAGAAAATACCTCATTTATTTTTGATTGTATCTTACATATCCAATTAGAACTAACAGAGCTTCTATAGGAGACCAGAGATCTTTTAGAGAGACCCCTGCATGGCCCTTGGGGTACCCCAGGGCACCACAAATGCCCTGTGTGCCTGTGTATCTGAATGTGCCTCTTAAATGTGGTTAGTTCAGGCATGATCTAAACAGGCTTTGAAAGAAGACCTCTATCAGCAATATATCTAAGTCTTTTTCCCACCCTGCTGGATGAGGTTTTAAATAATAACATAATGAGTTATCTAAATATAATAAACTTGAAATAGAGTGATACGTTCATGGGTTAAATTGTAGATTGGATTTACACGTATTTAAGTCAAAGCAGTTGAGAGTGTAATCCAAGAATGCGCTTGCTTGATGGTGATGGGGTTTGTGTCTTGGTGTTGTTGAGTGTGTTAAGCCACTCTATCAAAGAGTTTACACTGATATGTCTGTACTGACTTTTCCAGAAAAAAAAAAACTGGAGTCAATGTTAGGTAAGATGCTTCATTTGTTCATTGTGTGTAATTGTCTTCGTGTTAAAGTTATGCCCACTTCATTTTTTTTCTGTGTTGGTTTGCTTATTTGGTCTGGTCTGATTACTGGATTTGATGGCACTATTTAATGCAGTTAAACGCTTAAAATGGAATGCAAGGCTCAGCTGGATTCGATCATTTTCATGTGAAAAACTCCAGGCGTGGTCTATTTACCTATTTACTTTTTTTTTTTTTTTTTTTCCCCCGCAGAAAAGAAAGGCTTTAAGTATTGTAGAATTTTTGTGTATGTGCTGAGCTGTAAAACAAGCTAATTGTTGCGGAATGATGTGTTTCCTACAAGTGACACAAGTTTAAGGCTTTATGGAATGCAGTGCGGAAGTCCACTAAGTAACTTTTAACTTCCAATTTGTATATAATAAGTACTCCATTAATATTATTTCTTTTATTCTATGTGCTGAATTTTCAGAGGGAGAGAAAACCAAACATCGAGCAGGTAAATCTTATTTTCTTAAAATATTAATTGAGAATGGGTGTTTTCCAGTCTCAGTGAAAACAAGCTACTCTATATAATTAGCTTACTTGTATTTAAAAAGACTTCTCAGAAATATTATTAGAGGTGATGATGCAGCAAAGAGGACAATGATGTTTACTTCTCTACCCACATGTGCAGGATGCATTGTGCCTTAGACCCTCATGATCATCCATTTACATCTCTCAGGACTCTGCTTTAGGTTTCTTCTCTCTCTTGTGGTTTCGTAGAATCATTTAGATTGGAAAAGAACTTTAAGATCATCAAGTCCAACCGTTAACCTGGCCTACCAAGTCCACCACTGAACCATGTCCCTAAGCACCACATTTCACCTGGACACAACAGAAGATTTCACAGAGCCAAAACTCTCAGCTCAGCTTTCTCATTATCCCCTTCCACTCTTCTCACATTACTAAGAAAAAATTATAACTGCTTTTACCCTGCAAATTTAATGACAGAAATGTTCCACATAAGTGAACACAGTCTTCACATAAGAACAATTCTAATGTCTTTTCCAGAAATAATTTTTCATTTTTGCCTTGAGTTTTTACATCACTCATTTATGCTATTCCTTTTCAGCAAAGTCAAAACTGAAAAAGCGCTTTGGTAAGAAAACACATTTTATGTAAACCTGAGATTCTTGTCAAGTTCAGAAGCAATAAGAGAAGTCTTCAGGTTAGTATGTCTATATTATCCCTAGATTTGAAGCCAAGTAATACAGTGAAATATCAACCTACGGAGAGGAATAGTCTCCTATTCCATGCTTGGGGTTTGTCACATTTTGAAAAACTGGAAGAAAAAAGGAAAAGCAAAAAAATGTTAGTGACTGGAATATCTTTCCCTTTCAGGTCGACTGAAATTAGAGCTGGGTAAGTAGTTTAAAAATACTAGTGATGATGCAGAATGCTAGTACCAGTGGATTAAGAGGAGAAAGGCCGATACTGATGCAGAATCAGAGTGATCACAGGAAAATCCCTGGAGGGGCTCAAGGCCAGGTTGGATGGGGCTCTGAGCAACCTGGTCTAGTGGGAGGTGTCCCTTCCCATGGCAGAGGGGTTGAAATGAGCTGATCTTTAAGGTCCCCTCCAACCTAAACCGTTCTATGATTCCAATTGCACATTAAGTCTTCTCAGTCTGAGAAGTATCTAACTGCCCTATAAAGACATAATACAGTAGTTCAACAAGCCAAGTGCAAGGTCCTACATCTGGGTCGGGACAACCCCAAAAACAAATACAGGCTTGGCAGAGAATGGCTGGAGAGCAGCCCTGAGGAGAATCTGCACTCGGGAGTGCAGATTGATGAGAAGGTCAATATGAGCCAGCAACGTGCAATCGCAGCCCAGAAGGCCAACCGCATCCTGGGCTGCATCAAAAGGAGTGTGGCCACCACATCAAGGGACATGATTCTACCCCTCTGCTCTGCTCTTGTGAGACCCCACCTGGAGTACTGCTTCCAGCTCTGGAGTCACCAACACAGGAAAGACAGGGACCTGTTAGAGTGGGTCCAGAAGAGGGCCACAAAGATCATCAGAGGGCTGGAGCCTATGAGGAGAGGCTGAGAGAGTTGGGGCTGTTCAGCCTGGAGAAGAGAAGGCTCTGGGGAGATCTTATTGCGGCCTTCCAGTACCTAAAGAGGACCTACAGGAGAGCTGGGGAGGGACTTTTTAAAAGGACATGTAGTGATAGGACAAGGGGGAATGTCTTCAAGCTGGAAGAAGGGAGATTTAGATTAGTTATTAGGAAGAAATTCTTTACTCTGAGGGTGGTGAGGCCCTGGAGCAGGTTGCCCAGAGAAGCTGTGGCTGCCCCATCCCTGGAGGTGTTCAAGGCCAGGTTGGACAGGGCTTGGGGCAACCTGGCCTGGTGGGAGGTGTCCCTGCTCAGGGTAGAGGGGTTGGAACTCAATGATCTTCAATGTCCATTTTCTTTCTGTAGATTTCTGGGAAGCCAGAAGCCATGCAGGTAAGCTGGCAGGAGGAAGGGTTTGAAAATTCAGCAGCCATCTGTCCAAGTTACCCTGAAATGAAATTGCCATGATATCAGAGATACAATGACTGAGCTGGAGTCTCAGGAATACACCTGCCTTGGTAAACATGAAATGAGGCTGGGATGAAGCTGCTGGGAAAATAATCGGAAAAAAAAAAAAAGAGGTGTTGAAGAGTGTAGAAATCTGGGGTAGGGTGTAGACATAACTCTGGAGACAATGGAGGGCTGTATGGAAAAAAGAAAGAGAGATTTATGGTGAAGCATGTGGACATTCACCCTGAAAGAGGACACAGCTGTGAGAGCTCCAAGGTGTCTCTGGACACATGGCTGCATGCCCTGTTCTGGGGAGTGTTTAAATTCTTTGTTCAATCGCACCAGGACCACTCAGACCCTCGAACGCTTTGACCCATAGCCC
>NW_009648888.1:0-19340 GCF_000708025.1 Charadrius vociferus
GGGGACCGTGGCACTGCACAGTCCCGAGGATCGCTCGGGGTCTGCGTAGGACCTCGCGGAGGCTCTCCCCGTTCTCTGGAAGGAGCTGAGGCTGTTTTGTGGGGGATTTCGGTTTGCTTTCAGTTAGTCTTGGTGCAGGATGCTGAGCCAAAGGAGGGTTTGGGGTCTTGCTGGCTCACCCCGTGCAACTACGCACTCTCCTCTCGGGGGGTTGCTCCCCCGAGCACCCCTTCCTTTACTTGCCTTTTGAAAACTGCAAATCTGCTTTTCCTGCAACTGGGAGACAGTCAAATTTCCATACCTGCACTCCACTAATACAAGCTGCCTATTAGATGGGTCACGTTGTCTTCATGATTGTGCAGGCATTTTGCTGTCTTTTGTTATAATGCAGCAAACCAGCAGTTTTATGGGAGCTTTTAAAGAAAATGAGACACAATTTTTCTGA
Source organism: Charadrius vociferus (assembly GCF_000708025.1). Classification (NCBI taxonomy): domain Eukaryota; kingdom Metazoa; phylum Chordata; class Aves; order Charadriiformes; family Charadriidae; genus Charadrius; species Charadrius vociferus. The sequence continues at coordinate 446 of NW_009648888.1, forward strand.
GCTTTATTTACACATAGGTTTAGTTCGATTATGGTCAAAGCACTTCCTTTTGTAATTAGTTTCCGTATGAAATAAAATTTTGCACGACCTTTTATTGCAGCTGATCATTTTTCTCTCTTCCACAGGTACTTGTGAACATGAGTTCAGCAAATCAAGTTATTCCTGGGCCAGGCTGCCGTGTGTCTTGCCCCAGCAACTCGAACACCCTGTGTATTCCTAAAGCTTCTAGGTAATTTTTTGGCACTGTGTGTCACATGTTGCTTTGATTTATGACATGTTTATGGCTATGCAGGAATTTAAGATTTGCAAGTTCCCCCTGCAACTTTCTAGTCTTTATTTACTTAATAAATATTTCTTTGCTGTAGAATATACATCTGAAACTTTAATGCAAAATCAGATAAAACCAGTCAGATTTCAGTGAAACATTCCTGGTTTGGGAAGAAGAGATCTGCTCATGAATCATTATAAGAATGACTTGAAACCAAGCTTGTTATAGTCACTGTTTTGAACTGGCTTAACTTGATTTTCAGGGGAAAGTTGACATTGTTTCCTTATAAGACGACTGTGAGCACAGACGTAACCTTGCAACTGAAGTATGTAGATTATATTTACTTTTTTTTAGACACAAGCCAAGTAATCATTGTATTATAATGACATTAGCAGAACAGAACAGGAATTAACTGTAGGTAAAAGTATACTGGCAGGGATGCCAAGATGGAATACAAAATAAGGTGAATTTTGAAATTACAAGGATCACAGTACAGTAATCCCATTAGAAGATTTACTGTTTGAAAACAAACCCAAGTCAGGGCTCAAAACAGGTAAGATGTAGTATGTGAATCAGTCCTAGAGAGAACTTAATTAGGTGGCAGCCAAGTGGTACGCAGAGGCTCTCATTCCTGAGCTTTGTGGTCTACAGGTCGGATAGTTCATATGGCTGCTGGCTTAGTCTCTCAGGAGATCAGCCGTACGGGAACATTGTATGTCTAAGCAAATGGCGATTACCCCATGTAGTCTGGAAATATCTAATGACTAATTTGCGCCTCTTTCCAACTGCAGTTTGGAAATGACATCCTTGGAAGCTGTTGGCTTGTAGCTTGGTCTTAAAAGGAAATTACCTGATCAAGATGTCTCTCTGTCTTGCACCGTCGTTCTCCCCCTCCCCAGTTTAACCCCTCCAGTAAAGTTTGTATCATTTGGCCAGCTTCAGAAAGATTTGACAAAGGGCTATCGAGGGGTATCAACCACATTAGTACAAGTTTGTGCAGAGTCAATGTTGGATGGAGGGAGAGAGAGCGCCAAACTGGCACTGCCATTGCAGGAAGATCTGCAGCGTAAGTTGTGCTCTTTCCATCTTGCCTGCTGGCCAATCCAGATGTTCCTGCTTGCCCCCAGTGCATAGCTTGGAGATAGCTACCTCCTGCATTGTCTCTTGTCCAGCTGTGTAGGTATGACTAGAACATGAAAAACGTTGGGGAAGTGTGGGGTGGCTAAAATGCTCTTGGGGAGAAATGGAGAGGTTACAAGAGAGGTAGCTGTGGACTTTAGTCTAATAGAGGACATAGAGGTTGTGTGGGAGTCCAGAGGGTATTACATGGAGTAGGTTGGAAGAACCATACGTCTTGAAATCTGTGCCTGTTGCCTTCTCGTGAGTTATATGCCATCTCTCTCCCCTTTTTTTTTTTGTTGAAAACTAATTTTTTATTTTTAATGAAAATGAATTCTCCACTGATACGTATATGAAATTGAGTATAAAGCTGATGCATCATGCAACTTGGGCTTCCATCTTCAAGACAAAACTTTGTAGCAGAAGTGCTCTTCCAGGCTCTATTTTTGCAGCCTGACTATCCCTTCTAAGTAGTAATAATAGTAGACCCTGGTAAGTAGTGTTGTGTGGGTTTTTTGAAGCCAGTAGAGTGGCAACTGAAGAGGTTGGAGCCAGGGAGAGGCAGGGCCACGCTTTCCTTGAAAACTAGAGAGATTCCTTAAGGAAACTATAAGAAACACAGCGGTTAGGAATGGACAATTGCCCACAGGTGCTTAGGGGTAGCCACTAAGCAGAAAAGTTAGAAACTTTCCCTGAGATCCCTTGAGATTGTAGGGATGGAGTCACCATTCCCTTCAGGCTATAGCACCACCAGCATTGCGCTGGGACTTCCCGCTATGCCTGCCCCAGGGAGGTGCCATGGTCTTTGCAGGACAACAATGATGAACACAGATTTTAATTGCATGTGTACATTACTATGCTAATAGGAACACACACTCTTGAGTCACCTTAATTCATGGGAATCAGATGCCCTATTCCACTGTCATAGACCTTTGTGTGTCCATAACTAGGTTTCTCCTAAACATAGCCCTCGAAGCTGAACAGTGAAACTGAGGCTTACGCTGTATTACCAGGAAGAAGAGTGCCCAGATGTAGCAAACTGAGGCAATAAACAGTTAGGATGATGGACAGATAATCCAGTGCAGGTCATTGAAACTATCATTAGCAGATCCAGCTCTGAATAAATGCGGAGGGCAGATCTGTTGAGTAAGAAAATGTCACTCATACACAGTCAGATTACGTGTTGTTCTTGGACAGTACACATGAGTAAGGACAGTTTACGTGACAGTGCTCGGTTTTATGCTTGGATGATTGTTCACGATATCTGAACTGTCAGACTCATTCCACAGTGGTTACTGCTGAGGAAATTCCAGAAGAAGTCTCCTGGGGTCTGAAGCGTGAGGCTCTTTTGGACGCGAAGCAGCAATGTGTGAAACTCGGCAGTCAGCTCTCCGGCAGAGGCTTGCGCTGAGATGAGCGGTAGTCAGAGAGGTCGTGAGCACGCTGAGATGCAGTAGGCATTACAGAGCTCGGTCCTGTGAGTCAGTACTCACGCAGAGGCCTGGCACAAGGGAAATGGGTATCTCTGGGAGTATTTCAGAAGGCAAGACCATCTGCCTGAGCAAGGCTTTGTACCCGCAGACTTCCAGATCACCTCTAGCTACTTTCTATGTGAATGCAGGTAGACTCTCTTCAGTCCAGACGACAGCAGTAACAAAGCTGAGCTGTAGATGAGCTCTCCTGGATTCTAGCCTTTCTTTGAGCTAACCTTGCCACCTTTGGCGCATTTCCTCCTGAAAGTAAGGAAAAGACAGGGAACAGATAGCATCATGTCAGCAAGAATTCAGAATTCAGAAATTCTTCCCTGCCTGCTGCCCTATCTTTGCAGAATTCAGAAAGCTGAGTTCTTCCCTGCCTGCTGCCCTATCTTTGATTATAGATAAATCTCCCATGCATTGGCAGCAGGGGGTACAGATGTGCTTGAGTTAAGGTTGAATTAGTTACCATGAGTGGTGGTGTCAGCATAGCTGTGACAGAACTCTGCAGGGTATTTGTATTTGCCTCATTGAAGTTAATATTCAAGAAACCCACCTTGCTTCGGTTCTTTGGCAGGAGCTGCTGTGTGAAGATGCTCTGAAATCCCTCAGTGTCCTTAGTGTGGGCCTCAAGGTTACCAGAGCACAGAAAGCAGTCCCAGCTTAGGCAGGCCCTAAGGAAATGCATCCAGAGTATTACTACCGCATGACTTATCTTCTTCATGTTATGCAGTTGTTAATTCGTTAAATGCAGGAAGTGATTCTGTTGCTTTGTTGCACGCTTTGGCTGCTTGCCTTTCCACAGCAGGTATTTGGCTTGGTGTCTGTAGTGAGAGCATGCATTCACTGGCAGCAGGCCCAGAAAAGCTAAAAGGCAATTAAGCAAGAGATGATGTCTCCTTCATTTCAACAAGTGAGGACTTTTCCTAACTGCACAAAAATGAGTATGGAGGATAGGTCCCAGATGCAAGTCTTAGGTCAACTTTTTAACACTGCTTAGAAACCATGTAACATGGGCAATGTCTGAAGGGGCAGGGGTGTTTCCTAACAATATGTTTTATTTCCTTGGATTTCCTTGTGTGTTTCTCTAGTTTTGAACTGTTTTCAGTCCATACTCCCTTGTAAATAGTACCTGAATAGGTAAGAATCACCTCAAAGGAGGGGATTCTGCCCCTCTACTCCACTCTGGTGAGACCCCACCTGGAGGACTGCATGCAGCTCTGGAGCCCCCAATATAAGAAGGACATGGACCTGCTGGAGCGTGTCCAGAGGAGGGCCACGAGGATGATCCAAGGGCTGGAGCACCTCTCCTATGAGGAGAGGCTGAGATAGTCGGGGCTGTTCAGCCTGGAGAAGAGAAGGCTCCGGGGAGACCTTATTGCGGCCTTCCAGTACCTAAAGGGGCTACAGGAGAGCTGGGGAAGGACTTTTTATGAGGGAATGTAGCGATAGGATGAGGGGGAATGGCTTTAAGCTGGAAGAGGGCAGGTTTAGATTAAACATGAGGAAGAAGTTTTTCACTTTAAGGGTGGTGAGGCACTGGAACAGGTTGCCCAGAGAGGTTGTTGAGGCCCCATCCCTGGAGAAGTTCAAGGCCAGGCTGGAGGTGGCCTTGGGCAACCTGGGCTGGTGGGAGGTGTCCCTGCCCATGGCAGGGAGGTTGGAACTCGATGATCCTCAAGGTCATTTCGACCTGAACCATTCTATGATTCTATGATTCTATGATAAGAAATAGAAGTGTGCCATTGTTCAACTTGTGTCACGAAGGATCTCGGCTCAGTTTTATCAACTGCATCGTGGCACACATCACACACTGTTGTGCACTCTTTAATAGCTTTTGAGATGTTAACGTTTGCATTTAAAACTATGATCTATAGCAAACAATGGTGACTATTTTCTTACCTGTCTTCCTGGATCTTCACCTAATTCTAACGTTCTGGAGTCCTTAGGTCTGTCTTTTTCCCCTCAGCAGAGTTAGAGGTTCTCCTTTACCTATGCTCATTGGTGACAATAAGAGCATGAACAAACACACTGTTAATCACTGCAAAGGAATGTGTTTGTATTACTCAAGCATTCCCTTAGCAAATAGAAAGGGTTGGCTTTGACATCAGTTCCTTTGGTAATCATTTCTCCGTTGTTCAGTTTCAAGTGCCAACTTACCTTTTCTGAGATAGCTAGTGGGGTTGGGAGTTACTGCCACACTGTGACCTTACTTTGTGTGACTCCTGGACATACAATGATTTCAAAAAGCCCATAAATTGACCGGCTGGTGGTGGACTGACTGGTTCTGGTATTTTATACCTAACATATAAGGGCAAGAGGGGCTTCATTTTGAGGCCAGGAGCAAATCGTTCAAGCAATTTGTTCTTATCCCCACTCAGGGGGAAGAACGCCAGGCTTTTTTGTGGCAAGTGTGAACCTGAATAAAGATTACAGTTGGGTGACTCCTTCCACCCCCCACATAGCTGTTCAGTTGCTAAGCCTTTGTTGGTCATCACAACTCATGAAAAGCATGAAGAGCTCCTCTTGCCCTTACCAGCAGCTGAAAATGCTCTGCATCTTACGGACTTCCTGCAGGTTTTTGCCCTTGTCGCTGTAAAAACACTAGGAGCAGCTCTTAATTCGGAAGGTGGAGCGGATCTCTTGCTGTGGGCTATTAGGTCCTGCTTGTCTGCCAGAAGCACACAGGTTTTCTGATTGCTGGGACAGATCTTGGTTCTGTGGTTTGCACATTAATTCAGGTATAATTATACCGAATATGCAGCTGGCTGCAGCTGCTTCTCTATCTGGCTGTGATCTGACAGCGGGACTTAGGCTTTGCCAATGCCTTTTACAGGCATGATACAGCATATCCCGTAACAGTCGATGGTAGTTCCAGTGGTCTTGTCTAAGCATGGGAGAAAGGATGCAGAGCCAGCAGTATGCTGGCACTGTGCTGATACTTCCTCAGTAGTAATACTTTGCAGCGGTGGGTAGAAATATGTGGGGCTCCCCAGAGAGCACGATCAAAAGGTGGGGTTTTTTTCAGTTTGAAAACTTAAAACAGTATTTTCAGTTCAAGCTGAGCACGTCATGAACAGTAAAATGCATGTTTCATTTAAGGGCATTGTTAACGAAGATGAAGTTTTTGCTTCCCAAGGGGACCCCTCAAAGAAGCTGTGACAACACAAGTCCTCCCATCCTTATGCTTTAAGCCTGATAGCAAAGATTTCCCTCAAGCGGGAAACAAGCTGTTTCAAAATAAATACATAAAAATCTGTTACATCTACAAATAGTTGGAAGTAAAGCAAATATGAGTCTCTTAAAAATGAACTATTCACCCAATTAAAAAATGAACTATTCACCCAATACAAAAATCCAACCCCGAAACAACCAAAAAATCCCCAGACCTGGGTTAAGCAAATTTCAATCCAATTAAGTGTTCAGGTTCAGTGGAGCTGATTAATTTTTGAGGGTGTTCTTTGGATAGTTGTGGTCTTTGGGTTGAAGTGATGACATCGGTTGAGAAAGCAGTGACACGAGACCGGTGACCATGTGAAAATGGGAACACTTGTTGGAATCATCACAAAATCTTTGAAGTCTTCTCTTATGACACCCACGCTTTAATCCTCTATGTTACTTTCATTGGTTGTGTTGCAATGAAGGAAAAATGAAGAACTCATACTTGACTTAAAACCTAGAAAATGGTAAAACTGCCATCTCAGGCAATACTTTCTTAAAGCACTTTGAATGCTACGTGCAGGTTTATTCTTCAGCGTATTTGGACTGTGTAGTTTCATCATTTACATTATTCCTGGCAACAAAAAATGCCTGCTCTTTAGTTGAAGGAAAAAATAATATTGATAAATTTGCTTAATTCCCGGTGAATTATCCAAAATAGCATACAAAGCAGCAAGAGGGACAAGTGTTCGTTTCACCTTGTTAAAGGGAGGGCCTTAGAGAAGGACATGTTTGGAGGCAAGACCTCGATAACATTTTTGATAAATGTGATCACCACTGAGGTTACTATTAATGGTTATCTTCCCCATTATCTTGTATTTCTCTCTTTTTTTTCCTTTTTTAAATTTTCAGGTTACTTGACTTCAAATAGCTTCAATACACACAGGGTACTAGAATATGCAAGGAGAGTGCTAAAAATTATGCCAACAAATGTGAGCGCATCTTTTTTTCTTTCTTAAAATTGCTGGTGACTGCTGGTGTCAGGAGTACAAAGAAAGGGCAGAAGAGTAAGTAAGCGAGAGGGAATGTTCAGAAAATAGGCTACTGGAAGAATCACCTTCTGATTTGCTTGAAATTCAGCATTATTACCTTTCGTTTTATTCTAAATAGTGAAAATTCCCGTAAAATTAAATTGATCAGGACATAGAATGAAAAGAATCATTTCACTTCTCTCCAAAACCTGTTTTTCTATGAGATCGGAGTAGTTAATTTAGATAAAGTTTGCCATTAGCGTTTGAATATATGCTCAAATCTGACAAAGTCATTTCTTCCTAGTTGGTGTGAATCCTCATTTTTGTAGTGGAGCACTGTTCTGTCAGCACACTTTCCATCTGGACGGCCCTGGCTTGTGTTCATGGTACACATCTTTTGAAACAAACTCTACTCAGTACTTCTCACTGAGAACTGACTCTTGTAGCCCTTATTGATCCAGCTTTACCCATTTGCTTCTTACACTGTTTCTTTTGATAGTCATTTTAGTATGAGAAGATGTTTGCTTGCTCTCCTTCATCCTTTCCTCCCAGCAGGAATAACATTATGAGAATTTTTCAACAAGGAAATTATTCTGTAGCATTTGGCCTGCCAACAGGCCAAGTGTGTGCAGATAGATTTACAGCTCTTTCCCATGGTTCTTACTCAATCTAGTCTCCTGCTGACTTTGGTGAAAGATTTAGTTATGCAAAAAAACAGGGTTTTTTTAGCATCACCCTTAACTAGAAGTAGCTGAAACTACAGCGTTCATTATGAACCAGCTCCAACAATGCCTTTTTTCTTTGGCTCTCTTTTTATTAAAATTGTGTTCAAGGCGAGCAGCGCTTACGAAATTGCTTCTCTTCTGTGGAACGATGGTTTGCTTCTCTTCCGTGGAACGATGGTTGTTGCTGTCAGAGGCAAAGTACCAGAGAAAGCCCAGAGGGCAGTGAGAGAGAAGCAGGAGTTAGTGCAGCATTGTGCACTCTGCCTCTCACAATAGGAGCCTGAGGACACAGGGACTCCACCTGTCTTAACTTTCTGGAAAAGGAATTAGCAGAAAGTGAGGGGTTGATAGAATTTTGACAGCAGGAATTCAGTGAGTCAGCAAATGTGTTTTTAGTGGCTTGATTACTGGTCTGCTGCTGGCAATGACTGGCTTAGTTAGGCATGAACCAGCCCGGGTTGCTGTGCGTTTCTTTATCGGTTATTGGTAATTCAAACGTAAAGCTTTCAGAGCGTCACATTTCTTGACAAGTCACTTGCTTTTGGTTATTTGTGTTGGGTGACTAGGTGCCTTTCGCTCAGAGATCTCACGCCTGCGTGGACAACTCTTACTTTTCAGTAAGAGCGACTGAGCTGCGTTAAATACAAGTTAGTGCTTAAGGAAAGACTGTGGAGGTTAATGGTCCAGAAGTTCTGGGGGAAGTACAGGCTGTAGTTTAGATCTTTTTAATGAAAGAGAATAGAGCCTATGTGTTCACATAGTGGATTGTGCTTGATTTTAAGCATGCCCTTTTGCTTCCAGTTCCAGTATGCTATCTATGAACTTCGCCCAGATCCCACATAGCACAGTGAAGTGCGAATTAAATTTGGGCTCTGGTGTTCTGCTTGCAAATATAGTGAGCATTTGTTCCAATTTGGCAGGAGGAAGAAAGTGGAAGTATGTGGAGTGTATTCAGATTTTATTTGCACCCATTTTACGCTGGTATCATTATGTTATGATGCTGGCTGAAGCCCAAACACAAGCTGTCCTGATGTGTGGTTTGTATCCTTACTGATGGATGTTCAGTAAATTCCTAAAAGCAGCGGCATATGCTGGTACCTGCGCCTGTGTTTCGTTCCGCAGAAGCGGGGGCTTCACTCTCCCCAAGGCCTGTTGAGCTTTCCCAGCAGCTGCTCGAAGTGTGGACATGCAGACATGGGATGCGTTTTATGGAATTAGAATCGATTACCTTGCTGAAATACTCTCGACGCTTGTTTAGCCACCTAGATCTCCACATATGATGAATAATTACTTTACAGGGCCCTCTGCTACTGTCCCAGCAACTTAACTTTTTTGGGCGTCAATGCCAGACCGTTTTGTGCAGCAGTTAGCACAGCAGGGCCAGTTAGGCAAGGGACTGGCGCTACCATGGCTGTGCTTGGATTTGTGAACAATGCTGAGATCATAGCACTGCAGTTTGTAACTTGTCAGGAGGTTGTCCCAGGATTTTGATGCAAAGAGGTATGATTTATTCTGATCACAAGGTGGGTTTTTTTCTATGTAATAAGTAACAGAAAGGTTAATAACTTCTAGAAACTTCTGCTGGGTGAAATTATTTTGTGGAGGGAAACTTAGACTTGGGCTTTAGGCTGTTCAATCAATACTGTTCCTAACCATAGGCATTAGCATCTATATCTGATGTGACAGAAATTTGGAAACACGAGCAATTCAAGGCAAGAGCTCTTTTAGTCAGTAAAACTGCTGAGTAAACGCACCGTTGACTACTTTCCTTTTTCACTCAGCCAGTATAATAGTTTTGCAATAAAAGCAATTCCAAAATAATCTTGTGTAACAGGATAAGAAACCTATCAAGCTGCATCTCTGGACTTCTGTGGAGACTTGACCAATCCTACATAGGTTTGTGGTTTTTTTTGTAATTGTGGTGTCTCTGACTGGCAATTTACATCTGGCGATTTCTAGACTTAATGAAAATTTACTGTCCCCCTGAGTTTTGAGGGGAAGATCAATTTGCCCATCTCCTCCTTGATTTCTGTTCCATTCTGTCCTGGCAAGCCTGCAGCCTTCCCCTCAGAGCAGACGTTTAATGTGCGCTGTTCCAAAACCCCCTGTTTTTACCTCTAACTGTACACATCATGCAGGGTTTTTTTGAAAGGCTTCCAGCCCCTGTTTTAGAACATCATAGCTTATTTTGAACCTTCTCCATCTCTTGGATTTCATGGTCTCATTTTCTTTTCATTTTAATTTCTTTTGTCTTTCTTCTTCCAGCCCCCTCCACCCCCACCACTCCCACCAGCTCCTTCGCTTACTTCATCTTGTTCCACCAGGAGTGCTAGCTCACAGTGTGTCTTCTCTGCCAACGGAATCTAATTCTTATTTCAGTGTGACACTTTTTTGGTGATTAATTGGTGATTAATTAAAGTTTGGGAGTTAAAAGTGCTTTTTTAGTCTGAAGAAAAGATTTGTTGGTGGGATTAGATAATTTTCATATAACCTCATGTATTTATTATCATGGACAAAGCATTCCTTTCATAAGGAGCCAAGCGCCAGATGTAGTTTCCCAACTTCAAATTCTTTTTATTCAGAGTCGAGCAAAAGCCTTGTCTTGGTGTTTTTTTCTACTGCAGCAATTCTACCTGCACCGAGCTCTTGTTTGCGAGGCTCTTGTGTGCTTGCCCGCCTCTTACCCGTGCCCGCTTTCTACGTGTGCTCCTTTTCTCCCACTGATGTCTGGCCAGGCGGGAAGCGTTCTGCCCTGGTTTGAGGTAAAACAAGGCCAAGTTTTGAGCTGCTCCAATGGCTATTGTCCACAAAACCGGGTTCAGCCTGCGGGGCTGCGGCAGCCTGGCCTGACTGGGGCATGGTGGAGCGGCCTGCATCGTCACGTTGCCCAACTTCACCAAAACCCTGTAGAGACTCTTGCTGAGTCACAGGAGGATTGTTCAGGCCTAAATCAACTTTCTGGGGTTTTTTTGGTCTTAATGCTCTGACCTTAATCTAAACCACAGAAGAATTCTTTGTCGCCTGTGTTTCAACCTTTCTTTCTGATGGTATTTTCTCAGTGTTTCTGTTTGTGTCCTGTATTTGGATTACAAAATGTGAGAGACAGTAATCACCCAGTTACCTACATAATTATACCTTGAGTCCTGCATAATCTGGAGGTATTAGCATTTCTCACCCTGAACCTGGAGATGTGACTGTTGAACTCCAGTCAGTTTGCCTCTGAGGGAGGATGAACAATGTTTTGCTGTCACCACCTACCGCATGCTAACAAAAGGTTCCCATAACATACGGAAAATAAAAAGCTGCCTGCCTCTGCAGAAGTAAGAGCAAGAAGAGGTCAGCTTCCCTGCTTAGTCGATTCCAGTGGGAGAAATGGCCCAGAAACTTTAACTTCTTAGCTGCAAAATCTTCACAACTTTTCTTACTGCGTATCGGGTAGATCCTTAGGCACCTGTGAAGCCCGAAGCAAACATGCATTCCCCAAAATGTGTGTCTGTAAGATACTGCCAGCTTCCAGTGAACTCTGGCTTTCTGGGAAGAGTTCTGCTATCCTTTTGTTTATGAACAGCTAAGTTCATAGTTGGAAAACTGTGAGTGCTACTTAAACAAATAATGGATGCACAGAAACAAACATAGCTGCCAAACCCTCAGCAGCACCACATCTGGAGCAGTATCCTTAAGACATGTTACAATAAATCATATGGGGCTCACGGTATTTCAGAAGGACAGTGACAACTGCAGCTAATTACAGTTTATAAGTAATTCGATGAACACGTTTTAGATGTTCCTCTCTCAGTAGATAAAAATTGGATGCAGATGATATTTGAAATGGACTAAAAGCTCTCTGCTATGTTGCAAGGTACTAAAAGAAATAGCTTCTCTCTTCCAGATGGAAAACATAACTGAGTGCACCCATGAGATCTTCAGCGGTTTCAAATATCCCACTTTTAAATAAGTACACGGAATCTGTATTTCCTTGTATCATATTTGATCTCGAGCAATGCTGCCAGGTATGCTTAACTTCAATCTTTTCACCGCATTGGACCTCAGAAAAAGAAAAGATCAGTTTTTAAAAAGTTTTTTTTCTGTTTTCAAAATGCCTTCCTTCTGGAGTTCTAAGCTTACATGGTTACTTATAAAACTGCTTTAATGTTTGGAGTATTTTTATCAAGTAGATGGGCCAGATCTGAGGATTTTCTAGGGGTCAGATCTAAAAGCAGGATTTTCAGAGCGTCCAGACTTTAGGTGTTATTTTGAGGTGCCCAAGTGTCCTGTTTCACAGACAATGAGTCCACGTGCTCAGGCTTCTGGTTCCCAGGGCCAAATGAAAAAGTTCTTATTTGTATTCTCCCCCTCAAAAGACTATTTTCCCTTCATGGCTCGTTGTAAAACCTGTGGTTAACCTACTGAGACCTGCAAATAACATCACTGGGTTTTGTGCCAAGTGACAGACCTAAGTTCAGGGTTCAGGGAGGTAAATTTAGGGAGCAGGGGAAAGTTGCAAGAGGCAGATATTACTTGGATGAAGTTGGTTTTTTTTACAAAGAAAGCATAAAGTTATTTTTGCCTGGATGCTTGTGGTAAAAAGTTTGTTTACACTATTTTTTCCCGACAGCAGTTAGCCCAGAGTGTCCCTAGTGTTTTCTGGGGAGTATGTTCTCAGCGCTTTTCTTGGCTGAACCTGTGTATTTGTTTATATCCTGCTTCATTTCCATCTGCAACCTATATACTGTCTTCCTAGTATATGGGAAAGAGATGTTTTCCAGCCTGGGGCCTGATCCTGTTCCCTGCATGTCCAGGTTTCTTTCCATGGAGATTAGGATATTGCAGGAGATGATGAAAATCCAGATGTTGTCCTGACAGGAAATTGGGATGCAGCTGGATCATTTGTGCAGCTCCAAGAGTTGGGGAGAGCTCTCAAACCCGTCATTTTAGATGGAGCTGCTGGGAATAGGTATTAATCACTCTGGCTTACGTCAATCAGCGATATCCCTTTACTTTTGTGTGCTTTTCATACGGCTCTGTTTTGCACGGTGAAATGGGCTTTTGTTTTGCTGCTAATTTTTTCAGCTGGAAAAGAGATTACTTGTTCATAAAAATTATTACTAATGAAGGACAGTGATTATATCTATTAGCTGCAGTATGATTCAACCTTAACCCCTGACACTGTATCTACTGTATTTACTCACTGTCCTTTGTCTTCTGAATCAGTATCTCGGAAGCCACATGGAGGTGTGCTGGGATCTTGATGCCATGCGTACACACTGTTCTTACAGTCCTTCTGCCATTCCTCCTGGTGCATCCGCAGCCAGACGTTGCCCTTTGTTCTCTTTTCAAACCAGTTGTAATGTTGATAGCACAAGCCTGTACAGCGTGAGGCAAACAGTGATAGAAAGCTGCGTGTGCTGAAGAAGTCCTTGTGCTCACTTAGAGCTCTTTGCAGAATACCTAAGTTTTTCAGGAGTCAGTTCTCATGTGTTGTTTCTGTGGCATTTGCAGGGCTAACCACAGCAGTTATGAGAGCCATGGATGCAGCAGGTATAAAGAGGAATGCAGTCCCGTTCTTAAGAAGCGTTAAGGATGGAAACGTCCCAGAACACGCTTGTTTCAGGTAGGTAAGTACATACTTGGAGGCTAGTTCCGCATGGAAGCAAGGTGTCTGTGGCTTAAATAAATCAAGCAAGTCTTGCTCATAAAACAAGCTTCATTGTTTGAAAATAAATATTCCAGGACACAGATCATCCAAGGTACTTAGATATCTACTCCCTATCTACATAAGGGGGGTAGGTGTCTTGACAGACTTTGGATAGTGAATCAAAACTGAACTGCTGGATCTGTTCAGCAGTCTAGCCTAACACTGGGACAAAGGTTCCTACCCTCTAAGTAGGGACGCTGGATCCACTTGTCAGGCTGCTCCTGAGGTAGTGTAGTTTTCAGCCTGGCATGTTGGTATGAGATGCTTTCTTTCAGGTTTATGGTAGTACCATGGGCTGTCAGTGAGTCCTGCTGCAGAAAGCGAGTATCCCATCTATAGCTGTGTAGACGGCTGCAGATGGTAGGAGCCTCAGAAGTAGCGGAAATATCCACTTGTACAAAAGAGTAGTGGATGGCTATTATCAAGTTAGTGTATCATGGTCAGTCTGCCCAGGAAAGGCCTGGAGTTGCCCTGTTTCCTGTGCGAGTGTGTGACACAACGCAGGAGAGCCCAGAAGAAGCAGAGATGCCCCTTGATATCTGTCCTCTACAAATTACTGTGAGATGGTGCGAAACCAAAGAGATGAAGGGGAGATTGCTGCCTTGTAAACAAGCTGCTGATTATCAGGCTGGTCAGTCAGAAATGCCGGTCCCTGGGATAGGCACGAGCCTGGGGAAAGCCCGAGAGGGTATTTTTGCTGTGGTTTGGGGTGGAGTAGTCTCTGGACAGATCAGCGGTGAACACGCAGTACTGGCTGTCTCGGGTTTTCACTTTTTCACTTAAGTCTTGGCCTAGGCCACAGGAAAGCAAGAAGTCATTCATTACAGCACACATATCACACAAACATCTCTGGGTATCCTTGGACACCAGCTTTTGTCTGTACACTCCCAACCGGGAATGGAGTAGATGCACGGGGGTTGTACTTGCCACAGCTTCTCTCCAGTGATTGCAGCGGTGATGCTGAGCAGGGTGAGAGAGAGTATAAATTAGGAACCTCGAGGAAGCGATGGTGCTGTGGGAGGTGGCAGCACCCTTTGGCTTTTGTAATCACTGCAATAATGTAGTGCTGCTCAGAGAAAGGAAAGTGCCCCTGGGGAATAAGAAAATTACTCCGATGCACCAGCATCTCACGACCACCTGGGAACTGCTCATACCTCCGTACTTACAAGACCTGTGAACTCAGAGCAAAGCTTGAAAAAGCACTTCGAGTTACTTGACACAGTAATAGTGCTGAAGTATAAAGGAGGGACAAAAAAGAAAGAAAGGAAAATCCAACTGATAATGAGGGTCTTGTTCCTTTTCAGCTCTGTGAGTCTGTGAAGGGCAGAACGTGTGGCACATGGGTTGCAAAGGACTTGCGTGCTGTCTCCAGAATACTTTTACCATTCAAAGCAGGAGGAAGGGAGGGTGCTTTGCAGAATCAAACCCACCACATTTACTATGAAAACATCAGCCATAAGCATATATGTAATATACCAAATGTCCAGTAGCGCAGATTAGAATTGAATGGAACAGTGCAGTTGACTGCATTGAGTATATGTGCTCTGCTCGTTACAGTTAGGGTGTTTACTGAATAATGGTTCAGTTTTCTTGAGCAAATAAATGGCTCGGTTTCTGTGTTTTCCCCAGAAATGGGGTGGGTTTCAAATACCTGCTGTTTCTAAACCTTTTGTTTGCTGTCCCACAGTAGTAGAATTTCTGTTTCTGTTTCGCTTTCTTTCACAGGCAGTTATTGTAGGCTGCTATGGAGTTGAAAGTCTTTGGTCTCATAAAAACATACAGGAGACCTCGTAAGGAGTCTAGAACCTGTTTCTATATGGATATCAGGAGTAAAAATGAAATAAAGCCAAATGTAAATGTATTGCATAAAGCCTTTGCATTGACTGGTACCAGTTCAGATCATCACAGGGCATCATTGTGCCCCAGACCCAAGCTATTAATGCTGCAGTTAAGTGCAATAGCTCAAATCCTGTCCTCACTTCACTCTACTTCTAAGTGTGGACAAACTAGTGTGCTGCCATTATGTGATGAAACCAGAGCGCTACGATCCTTTGGCACTGTTTAACAGTTGGGAGCAATGGTCTTTGTGTTGGTTTGAGCGGTCCCACTACAGACACTCACGCTGAGCCTTGATTCCCTCTGTTGATTACACCAACACAGGCATTCATAGGATGACCAAGTCAAGAGAAAGGAGCTAACTCTTATTTTGTGCCACTTTATTGTTCAGTTAGCAGTTCTTAATTGTCATGCACCGTGCAGCGTGCCTGCGTGTTAGGCTACTGAACGGTTGGAAGAAATGAGGAAATGTGGAGACGAGATGGGAGAAGAAGGGGGATAGCAGCTTCTGCTGAAGTCAACGGTGATGTCAAAAATTATTGTTAAATCTCACTCAGAAATGCATGCCCTGGTGTGGAGCTTCACAAGCACTTCACCACGCAGCAGAGCTGAGGCTGGCCAGAAGGGAGGTTAGATGAACAGAAGAGGATAGCTGACGCTATCCTTGTGCAAACGAGCCTCAGTGATCTTGAATGCAAATGCGAGGGTGGTGAAGAAAAGGTAAATTACCTCCTAATGTAGCAGGAGCAAAGCAGCTTTTTTGAGCATACGAGGAACATTGTATCTTGTGGCCTGTCTTGTGTGTCTGGTGGTGTTTGCAGGCCCTTCTGGGTGGGAATCAGAAACCTCCCACAGTGCAATGGACGAAATCGGTTGGAATTAAGCATGTGCCTTGATTAAGTTCAGTTGCCCTTTAAGAGCTGGCGAAAAATTTCCCCTAAATATTGTCTCTGCATCTTTAATATCAGGGGGTAACTGATTGGAATTTGATGGCATTATAGTAATTTCTCTTTCATGGTGACTTACCTGAACTGAAGAATATCTGTTGTCTTAGGCTATCAGAGACCCTAAAGATCAGTGTAAAATAGGAAAGAACTCATGTAGGCAAACAGGTTTTCTCACTCAGATCAAATACTTGGCATTCAGAAATACTCAGATTATGGCCGTTTACTGCCTCTCATAAAAGTAGAAAATGCAGGAATTCCAGCACTGCAGCTCAGAGGATGTTTTTTATTGCAGGGTCACAAAATATACTTCTTATCAGTTATAAGGAAGCAAATTCAGTGCATGAGTCACAGTGTTTTAGAGACTAAGCCTATGTACTTAAAAGCTATCACTACATTACCGCAAAAGAACGTTGCTGGGCTTCAAATTCCCGTCAACGAGGCTGAAATGTTGATCTGAAATTACTCCTTGCATTTCTTTATAGATGGAATCAATTGTTTGTCAGCAACAGATAGAATTCATAGCTCAGAAGAACGAGAATAACAATTTGCTAGCTGCAGGACATGTGAATTGGTTTGAGAGGTTTTTTATTGTTGTTTATGTCCCTACAGATAAAGGGGCAGTCTCTGAAAGCCTAAGCTGTGGTCAGCGCTGGAGTTAGTGGCGTTGTTATGTCATGCCCATAGGCCTTGGGCTGAAATCGGATTAATATCATAGGAATTAATTTTGCTCATTTTTGAGAAACGTTGACCAAATGTGATTACGTGTATCATATTTTGTCTGATTTCTTGACACTTAATAATAGTTCTATTTGACTGGACAATAGCCTTTACACATTTTGTTATCTGCAAAAGCATCATTAAGCAGCTACTATCAGACACTAGCACGAGAAATAATCCGATAGAAATCTGATTCAGGCAGGTCGCCTCGTTCTTACGTCTCCAACGTGACTTTTAAGTTTCCTTCATCAATCACATTGGATTCTGATGTGCACTGGAAAGTGTAGGAATGGCCATTGAGTATCTGAGTAGAGGTCCATCAAAGTTGGTGTTTTATTCCTGAGCTGGGGATACCTTGGAGAAGAGGAAAAGAAGAGGACAGGCATTTAGGGCTACTTACCCAGAATATTCTTACACTCTAGCCAATTTTAGAGCAGGGATTTACTGACCTGGATGACATTTCTGCGCATCTAAGGTGTCCTCAGTGGATTTTCTTCTGTGGTCTTGTTGAATGTTGTCTTCAGTCTCTGTATGCTTTGAAATATGCAGAGTCCTTTGGAAGAAGTTCCCTGGGTCAAGTATTCGTTGCATTAGGAAGTGTCTTATTGTTTGTCTGAACTTTGCATCCTTTAGCTTTACATAATGGCCCTAGTTTTCATACTAGAAGAATACTCTCATACTGGCAAAACTCGAACAGAGGATTGCCTCTGATCCTTGTTCTAAACTACCTAAATATTAAAAAAAAATTAAGGTTTGTTTTCAAGCACCAGGAACCTGATATAACCACAATTTATGGGTAGCTACATCATATTAAATATGCATTAATGCTTTTCCAAATATTTATTTGTTATTGCTTTGAAGCATGTACATAGATACTTCTTCCATTTGTACAATCCTTTTTCCTATAGAATAATTATTACGGTGGAAAAACAAATACAAACCAAATTCTGTGGCTCTGTCAAACAAAGTTAAGAAAAATTAATACTGCTTAAAGAAGAATATTATCTGAGACAGAATGAGGTCAGACAAGTAGAAAATAGGACACACATAGTTTTCTTGTGCTAGTGGACTGTTTATTTAAATATACAGCAGGAGGTCAGGGTAAGGACTGAGCAGGGTAGGGAGCTTTCCCAATGAGCGTAGGCTGCTGAAACTGAAAATCCTTTGTCAGTTTTTTTGTCACTGCTTATGCGTCCAAACACACACTTGGGTTTTAACAGGTAGGCCACTGGGTATTTTTGGAAAGCTACTCTGGTTTTAGTCAAGGACTGGAAAAATTTGCTCACTTTTGGACACAGCTCCTGATCCCAGGAAGAGCCAGGGCAGCGGCAATGCTATTCATGGTTAGATAAGAGATTTCAGTCTATGCGGGTGTTGCTTGTTCCAGAGCACTGGGGACATCTGGGAAGTGTAATTCATCCCCTTTTTATATCACACCCTCAGAATTTGTGTTTTGTGTGCAGTGGTTGGTTATGTCATAAAAAATCCCTAAATGTTGCAAAAGATAAAACTTCCCTGTGAGTGGCATGTCACCCTGGACTGCAGTGAACTTGCTGTTCACACTAGAACCCTTGCTAAGGACAGAAATGTAACCAGACTTGATAGGCACAATTTTATAGAAAAAAGTCCATTTACATTGTGTGAGCAGTACAGCTTCACTTAGTGGTGTCTGTAGCTTATTTTCTTGGGTGCTGTATTTCCACATCCGTGCCTGCCATTGTGTATTCTCAGCATGCTAATACTTAGCGTGTTTAAAGACTTTGACTTTTTGCTTTTTGTGGAACATGGAGTTTTAGTGGAAATACCAGAACTGTATTTCAAGCTCAGTGTTGTAGATTTGAACATAATGCCAATTTCCACTTTTTCTGTCTACCTACGAGACAAATCAAGTACAGCGAGCCACTTTGCTTTCAAGCATCTCAC
>NW_009648888.1:19352-29093 GCF_000708025.1 Charadrius vociferus
CTGTTTTGTCCGCTTTCCCTTCCTGATCAAGAATAATTTCTTATCAGCCCAGGAGATTTGAATGAAGATAAGCATCTCAGATGTCTCTGTTTGCAAATGGATTTTGGCTGTTCTTTTTAAAATTGCCTAAGTATTTAGATACCTCATTGTCCCAATGAGGTTTGGGGTTTTTTTAGTTTAGTTACACATAAATTTTGTGTAGTTTCAGTTAGTGGAAAAACCCAAGCTGATCATCATTGAGGTGGACATCTGAAGCACTGCAGACACTGAGGAGGATTTCACCCTAGATGTGTCTGTATGGGAAGGAATACTGAACAGTTCTGTCCCGCGTCCAAGATTGGGTGGTAGCAGGTGATGTTTCAAGTTCTGCTCTTTGGTCCTTTCCTGCGCTTGGTATAGATTACTGCTTCTTTACTTCTGTGAAAGCCTGACCAAAGAGAGAACATAAGGTACTCACCTGTTGCATGTGTGCTCAATAATTATCTCCCATTATAGCAGGTGACAGTGCTTTCCTGAGTACTGGTGAATAGGTACTGGCTTTCAATTTAAAGACCTTTCCTTTTGACCATGTCATTAATTGTTTCCTTGATGCTTGCGCTTCACCCCATGTAGTGGCTTATTCTCCTACAGTGTTCCTCTTTCTAGAAGTTCTGTGTCAGGTAAAAAGAAACACATGTGATCCAGGCTTTCATGAGGATGTCCAGTCTTACTGTTTGTGAAATCTGCTAATGAATGCTTTAGCGTTCAACTACTGGGGCAAGAATGTCTTCTGTTAGTGCTGTGATGATATTGATGCTTCATAGACATAGACAGAGCTTTCTTCATGGGAACGGTGGAGGACAAAGTTTGTTTTCACAAAATGTGTGTTTTCCTTCTTATTTGGATTTTAAAAAGTCACTACAAAGTGAGATACAAAAAGTGCGGTCAAAAGTTCGCAGTTATCACTCCTGTAAGTTGCTATGGCTTCTGAAGACTGCTGTTTTTTGAATATACACTAGTTCTCTATTAGAGACACGGTAGTCTAGAGAACAGGCAAATGTCTGCCTCGTATGGGTGTCCTACGCTTCATAAAATGGTAGAGAAGGAAAGAATACACTGCAAATATTTAAAAATAAAGTTTCCATTTCTCGTATTTAAGGTTTATCTTCCTACTGTCTGCCTATGTTTTAGTTTCTCTTAAGTCATTCATTATTTCCCGGAGGCAAGTGCTCCCTGGCACCGCCCGATTCCTTTAATTTGCCTGGCATTTTTCTTTCTTAGTCCTCGGAATGCTAGTAGTTCGTTCAAGATGCTTTCAGCATTTTCATACTTGTGTCGTGATCCCACTTTTGTAGCCAAACAAAACTGTGAAGAAAGAACAGATATGGGTCCAAGGACTATAAATACATTCATTGCACTGACTTTGGGGCTGAGAAAAAGGTGAAATATGTGTCCGTGCCCCTGGATATGAGGGAAGGCTCCCTGCTCCATGATATCCTTACGTAATAAAAAGGTCAACAAATGCGACAGAAACATTTACAGAGGAGCTCCCTAAAGGTAAATAGAAATGGTGATTATTTCCAGCTTTTACAATTTTGTTGACATTTTGGTTTTAGCATGGACAGTTGATTTCTGAGTCTCTTGTCTGCTTGCAATCTTGAAAAAAAGTGGCCTCAAAAAAAGAGGAGGAAAAGAAGAATTGTCAGTATTTTTTAAGTCTCATAATTTCTGTGGAAGCGTGTAATATATATCTTCAATAAAAAAGCCAGGCTAAGAGGTTGGACTTATTAATTTGGTCCTTTCATGAGCTATGGAGCTTTCATCATTCTGGAAAATAGTTGCAAGGAAAAGTTAGAAATCATTAATCTCAGGAGCTCGGTGTGAGTGTTGCTTCAGTGCTTAAAAATTAGTTTTGGCATTCTGGTATTTTGTATTAGCTGTGTCGGAAAAGCTGCTTAACTCTTCTTGTTCCGCTGCCTTCTCAAAAACTGAAGGCCCATTTGGAAGTAAGGTGATTAACTGGGTCCAAATGTACTCTCAAAACAAGCTACTTATCTAATGACCTCTTATTCCCAACGATTTTTGTAAGGTGTTTATGTATGAAAAATTGTTACCTGCCAAGGAAAAAAAGTAGTATATTTTCCCTAGTTTACCTACCATCCAGTAAGGAATAAGAGAAACTGACAGATTGATCCTGGAATTGCCCACGTGCCCTTTGGAGGGAAAAGTCTTACTTCAAATATCCGCTAGGGTCATTGGCTGAGTCCATGGAAATACAGGCAAGTGGGATCTGATCAACTTAGTATTTATTTTTTTTGCCAAAAAATTTGGTCATGTTCCTCTTGAATTTTAACTTTCATGGAATAAGATAGTTGGACCTTTCAGAGGTTGATAATTGTTTAAAGTCAATGATGTTTGTTAATGTTGCAAAATATTTGGCATAGCTACATTGAAATCTGCCTGCAGAAAGTTGTGGAAAGATGTCCCACTGCTGCCTGTCCCATGAAAGGGCAGATGAAATTTAGTACCAGTGAGCCTAGTTATAACCTCACTGTATATGTGCAGAGGGACCTGTAAATTAGCTATTGTCACTGGGGAAATAGATCTACGTGTCACAGGTTTGATGGTTTTATAGAACTGTGTACAGCGTCTTATGGCAGTCAGAAAGGCGTCTAGAGTTTTAGGAAGCATTTAGAAAGGAATTATGGGAAAAAAAAGGGAAAATATGAGAAAATGATATTGCTTTCAATGTGTCATGTTGAAAGCAACCAAATGTATGTACTACTACAGTGTGTGATTAAAGGGTAGAAAGTCATTGTCACAGGATGCTGAGCTGGCCAAAAGTAGGACGGGTTTGAAGAAAATGCATTGTAAGTACTAGAGATACGCAGCTGTAATAGTAGAGAGTTTGCACTTGGACTCTTGCTAAGCATTAGATCTGACTAAAGGAAAAGAGTTTATTCCTTTGTTAATTTCCAAATTGCGCTCCGCGATTGTGATTCTCAGCCTACCTTCCAGATTTATTCCACGCATAGTATCTTCCTCTCTAGAAATCCACAGAAGTCGTGAAGTCATCTGTGCACTCACTGCCACTAACAGTTATTATTAAAAATAATTAACTGCTGGTAATATTAAAACAAATTTTGATGATGGTTTTCAACAACAGAGATCTCAGGCTTATTTTGGTAAGTGCCAAAATTCTTGTTTCACTTCTGCACACAGAAACAAAATGCCTATTTGCTAACCCAGAAGTTTCCATGGCAGTCTGGATAATTTCCAAAGGATCCATTTCCTGTGGAGTCGCTCATAATATCCTGTTATAAACAAGAATAAATGCAACGCGTGGAACAAGTCTGCAATATCAAGCCAGTGCTATGTGCAGTTTTCCTGGGATTTTCCCATGTAATGTGATAACAACATAAGGAATGCAGTCATTTCCAGAATGGGAAGCAATCCACAAACAAAAGCAGTTAAAGCGTGGATAATGCATCTGTCACCTGACACATAACCAGGATGTTTGTATTAGCCAATATTCAGCACAGGCAGAGGAGTGGAGGAGGCCGGCAAACCAGTATTTGCATCCTCTATTCTTCAAAGGAAGAGTTGAAAGTATTTTTCAGGGACTTTCCAGTATTTCTTTCAATGACTTCCTCTATGGGTTGAAGCATGTGTACATTAGAGAGAAATATACTTTTGGTACTGTAAGAACAGTAACATTGAAACTCGAGGGAACAAATGACAGTTCATGATTGAAGAGGCTCCCCATACAAGAGCAGAACGGCAGCAGCCCAGCACGGGAGGGGAATTTGAGGGTAAGGAAATGACACGAGGTTGTTGCTTGGTCGGTTGGTTGTTGTTACTGTCCTTTTGCCCCCAAACTGAAATTGTTGGTGAAAGAAGAAAGTGAAAGTCATTTGGAAGGAAGATGAAGTAAGGGACCAAGAAAGTCGCCGAGGACAGAAAGGACCTGTGCACACCTCTGTTACACTGAATAGCAAGGAGGGCAGTAGAGAAGTGAATGGAAGGTGGTGAATACACATGGCGGCTGTTAACAACAGATTAACATGCCATGTTAATGGCATGACCTTCTGACGGGCTTGTAGAAATACAACGTAGATGCTAAATGATGTGGCCAAGGGGAGCAGAAGCTTGCAAAATGTTGGGAGAAGGAGAAGATGGACAAGAACACGTAGTTAGCTGCAGTGAAATCTCAGGGTCCTTCCTTGCACTGTGGCGCATACGACCTGACTCTTACTCACCGCCTGGTCAGCCTTCTGGTATGTTACAGAGACATGCACACGCTCACACACACACACACAAAGGCGCTTACTCAACAGTCCACATGTTTTCAAAGGGTGCAGTTTGCTCCTATGGCTTCTGCATGGCCTTATAACTGGAGGCCCACAGGGCGCATTGTTGAGAGTTCAAATGGCTGAAGGCCTCCAACTGATGCCAAAATAATATGGGTTGAGGAGAGGACTGACATCAATCTTAGTGCAAAGGATTTTCAAGAAGAAGCAAGCCGAAGACAGCTCTGTTATTTTATGATCACAAAGTTACCTGGCAAAAATCCTTCTGCTGTTCGAAGGCTATCTAGATCGTAGGTAAAAGTGAAATAAAAGTGTTCATAGCTCAAATACACAGGTATACACTAGCTTTGAGCCTATGCCCTCTGTCTTATTCTCATTTCCCTTCCTGAAGATGCCCGACATGTTGCTGGCTTTCATTTGGCTGCCATTGCACGTTGAGCTGATGATTTCAGAGAATTGTTAAGCACGGATGTTTTATACTACTGTCATATGAACTCTGCTGGGACTCCTGTGGGAAGATGCATTACACCCATGAGAGCTGTGCTCCCCAACAGCCCCCGTGGGACAGGAGATGGGGTGGTAACAATGTGAAGCAACCCAGTTTATCTGCCAGAATCCTTCCTTGGCGTTCATATCCAGTATGAGCGCTTCTCTCCCAAAGGGGCTGAGCATCAGTGCCTCTGCATGATGGGGAGGAATAGCCGGCCCTTTTAAGAGGCAGGCATCAGGTACTCAGCGCTCTGCATTTCTGGGATCAGAATAGGAAGCAGTTGTTACGCAAGGGCAGATCCTTGATATTTGGATACCCAAATATGAGGTGACGAATTCCCATTTTGATAGTCAACTAGTGGCCTTGTGATGTTGTTAAGATTTACAGCTCTGGGGCTGATCTGGTCACTGGCAGTATTTAGGCATCTGAGGGTAAAATTCGCTTGTCTGCAAGGTACTTAAATAAGGAGCCTTGCCCTACAGCCCACCAGTCCCCAAGGAGTGGGAGTAGCCTGAAGAGAGGAGAGCGAGGATTTCACCCTGCCCTGGGAGTCTGCTATTGCCTTCGGTAACGTCAGGCTACCATAACAGGGTGAGTTATGGTACCATATACTAAAAATTTTCATTTCTGTTCCGGAAATCAGGCTGAGCTGGCAAAAATGAAGCAGACTGTTTCCAAATAAAGCAAATGAAAATGTAAAATAGCAGAGATAACAAGCAGATTTTTTTTGTAGAAAACATTTAATATAATTACACTCTCACAAGCAAATTCTGTATACATAAGATGCAGTTTTTTCCATTAGCTGATCGAGTAGCTAATTAGACATACAACCAAGTCCTTGTACAGAGCAATAAGACTGTGGATATTTCTGAAGAAATTAATAGTAGGAATGGAAGATCCAGTAGAAATGAAATAAATTATCATACTATTATCTCTTGTATAGAAACGACTCAATAAATACATTTATAAATATGAGGGAAATCACAGTAAATAAATACCAAACTCACTGTCTTACAGATTCAGTAGGTTAGATTTTTGAAGTCAGAAATCACAGTTCCCAGTCTAGCCACTGGCCGACTGTGCTTCAGGAGACTGTTGTTGACACAACATACTAGTGCACTCCAGGGGAGCAGGAGGAATTCTCAGTTTGCTGGTATAGTAGCAAAATAGTAAGGCTTAGTGTAAACAAACTGTGCTGTAAGTGCATTGCACTTAACTAGTTGTATTTGGCCCAAACAGCTGCCAAGGGTTCTTCATTTCCTTTAGCAAGCCACTTTTCCCATGCGGCGTCTTCAGTGTCAATGAACAGCGTGTCCCACAGACAACACCGCCCATTTTGAAAGACTTTCTTAAATACATGCAATTAAATAAATAAATAAATACATACATAAATAACATAATCCATAATTAACATAGTAACAGTGATGCAGGAGGTGGAAGACGGTACACGGCCCGAACGGTGCTCTTCCTGAATGTTTCTCTCAACAGAGGAGCAGTTCCCAGAGGTTTTCTGTCCTGGTGTTTCTCAGAGTGGCGAGTCAGAATTCAACTGAGCCCTGTCAAGAGGTGAGGGAAGAGGATAATTTAAAAAAATGGTTCGGGAGCAGCTACCATTGCTTAGCATCGCACAAACAGTTAAGGATGAGTGGTCTGTGTCCATCTCTGCTATCTTGAGGCATAGAGAGAATTAAGTCAAAGTTTCCAAAGCGGTTACTGAAATCCCAGTGTGTGCACATCTGGTGCCCAGCTAGGAAGCCCCTGCAGCGTGAGTTTCTGCGTTTACTCACATCAAGGAACTCACTCACTCGGAAATACGAATGATTAACATGTGCTACTGCAAGTAAGGGGAGGATGAATTGTTTAAAGCCTCGTTTTTCAAAGGGAGCCAAACACTTCTGTGTTCCTTCCCCCGCAGAGAGAGTTGCCGGTACTCAAAGGTTTAGGAGTGATGGATCGGCTTGAACAGGGACCTTGCAGCAAAGTCAGAAAGACTAAGGCTGATTCTGTAATTAGGCAGCAAGTTTCCTTGTTCTTTCAATCTGATTAAGAGAAAATGGAAAGTAGCACTAACAAATCCTACCAATTGGCTCTTTTCGGGGAGGTTTACCACTCAGCTGCCCACATTGAGAAGGAATGGGACTTACTTGGCCAGAATTGCCTTTACGATCAGCTGTACCCAGGAAGCAGTGGGCTCCAAGCACACTTCTCTGCCATCCTTCAGAGTAGCTCTGCAACACAGGGAATAAAGAAAAGTCAGGAAACTACTGCAGGGATTTGCTTTACTCACAGAATGTAATATTGCATTTTCAGATTAGATAGTATAAATTCATCCCAACTGCTCTAGATCAGACTTGGCCATTTTGTTATATGTGTTCCGCAAGTGAGGAGACTAAAACCGTGCAGAAGTTGTGTGTCTCTCTGCCTGCTCTCAAAGCAGTCACACATTCCCAAAAAATCTTTCTTAATACATATGGGTGCTTGATCTGAATTTGTTTACGTTAGTAAAGCTTTCTTGCACAACGATTGAAACCTGCAGTGGTGAAAAGGTGTTTCAGCAGTATAACGATTTCAACATTTCATTCCCTCCTCCATGCTATTCGAGACCAGATTAGTTTCATTGTTTCCCTAAGTCTGCTTGTGGGAACTTAATTTTTTCTCTCTGAGAGTGACGCAGACTGTTTTAACGGGAGTTTTGCCTGTCTAATAAATGCAGGATCTAAACTACCTTATTACCTCGTGTATTAAGAACTGACCAGTCCTTCAAATTCATGTTCTACCACCAGAAATATTTAATATACGTCCCATGTCAGATAAATAATGATCAGTTCAGGAACAGGTAAGGTCATAAAGACTATCAAAACCATGCTGTATTACCTAAAACCGTCTCTCTCGGAAGAATACCCAACTCTGACTACATCACATCAGTCTGCTAACTGTCGTACTTGTCATGAAGCCTAAAAGCCCGGTGTCGGTGATGAAGAGGGAGGCTCTTGCAGAGCTACTTACATGACTTCAACGTTCTTGCAGTGGGGGCCGCTCTGTGTCAGCTTCACGTCTTGAATGGATTTAGGAGGGATGAACCTCGAATGAGTGGCTATGCACTGGCACCGCAGCTCGGTTCCCATCCGTGCCAGGGTCCTACCTGTGAGCAGAAAAGGAAGGTCGTGGTTTGAGAGGTGGTCGTACCATCGCTGCGTCAGACATAAAGCAGGACTGCTCTGTTTTAACTATATTCGCAATTAAAATGCTGCATTTGTCCAAGCTGCCTAAATCCTCACGGTATAAAGATGAGTTGCTCATTTGTTTCAGAGGAGCTGATGCCCGAGTACATTTAGAACTAAATTAACACATCTTTTTGAAATAAAGCCACACATTTTGTGGTTACTGGTACTGAGCACACCGTACGGTTAGTTGCATCATTTTAATATCTGGATTGAAGAAGCGACAACTATACAGAAGACAGAGCCCTAGATTTTTTCATTAATTTGAGCCTCATCCGTGCTTCCACGTTCATATTGTTTGTTCTCCGTTCCCAGCTGTATATTACTTGCTTGAGGCAGTATGAACATTAAGTAACAAATACGAGATCATAAACTGTTCTTTGTGTGGGAAAGGAGAGAAATGCTCAAACGCTCAAGAAGAAGATCCTGTCTGTGCTGCACACTCTTCAAGCGAAACATAGAAACAAAGCCAATTTAAGTTGCATCCTTAAAATTTTTCCCACCAGATGTCAGTAACTCTTCAGTACAAGCGCTACCTGGTACATTTCTGACTGAAGAGAAGGTGCTGAAAATCTCTCGAAAGAAAACCAGTTTGCTGCAACAAATATAAAGCTACCTCTCTGCAAGGAGGTAGCTTTATATTTGTTGCAGCAAACTGGAAGCATCTCGGCAGATACCTAGACAATTCTACAGCCATGGGGATCTTGGGAAGGATTTACTTGCCTTGAGACACAGCCGCTGAAATCAGGAAAAGAGCCAGGACAGCCACAAGTTTGCTGTTCATGATTAGACGGGAGTTTTTTGCTGGATCGTTCAGCTCTGGTTGTGTGGAGCAGTGACCTCTCTTGTCCTGGAGAGTTGCGGATGCCTGGTCTGGGCGCTGCATCTTGCTTATATACCGGTTTGTGCCCGGCATGTGTGCTCTGCTAGCATGGAGATTGCGTTAGAGGAATTTCCCAGATGGGGTAAAAATGAGTCACATGACTGTTGTGAAACTCCTTCCTAGATGACGAGGAATTATTCCGCTGAGAATGATATAATGCATTAATTTATTAAAATATGTATAATAATAGCCGTGCATTCTGATGTCTTTTGTAGACTTTTGTAAATTTTGTACTTTTTGTAATGCATGCCCTTATTTAGTAATATAACTTTGCAACCGTTTCAGTTACATTTCTGTTATAACTTTTTATTATTTTCTTCAGGGTAATAACTGCTCTTCATAGGGATGCCAGATCTAGACTTGAGACATTTAATTTCTTATCTTCATTTATGGTGATAGCTTCTACTTATCTGATTTTACACCACTGGAGTGGAAATCGGTCAGTGCTGAAATCACTGCAAAGCTTTTTCACTGGGGTCAGGATTTTACCTCAGCATTATTTTGATGTTAATGATTTTAATTTTTTCTTCTTTTCTTTTTTTCTGTTCACGGGGCATCTTACAAAGTAAATTAATCTCTAATATTGTCTGTTCAGTAAAAGAATTGAGGCTGCAGTATTCAAAGCTTCTTGTGGGAAGCAGATACTAAATTCTGAACGGCTTTGAAAATCATGCCTGCATTTTTCGTGTCACACGTTAACGAATAACAAACAGAGGAAGCTTTGTATGCAAACAAAATGCTGAATGCAACTGCTTTTGTTTCCTTTGTAAGTCTAGATATTTGTAATTAGTCTTTTCTGTGATCTTTTTCACTGACCGTAGCCCTAGAAGTATTACAGAAATGCTGCAGACATTCCTG
>NW_009648888.1:29103-103865 GCF_000708025.1 Charadrius vociferus
AGGAATGCTGAGTGTTTATTTGCTGTGACTGGTGGAGAGATTACCTTGCGAGGCAGACAGTTTCAAGGCGAGACTTGGGCTCAAATGCTGATCTGCTGCTTAAATGATGATTTGGGTTTTTAACCCATCTGGAGCGCGTGTGATTAGGAGAAGCCTTTCTGTTTCAGTGATAACTGAAAAAAAAAACCCACGTTGTCCTTTTCCCCATGCTGACTTTTGCTGCTTGTCATCTCCAACTTCAAAGCTTTATGTTTCTGTGATCTTTGGATTTATAGAGGACTCTGAGGAGTTCGTAAAAACTCAATTATCTTAACCTGTAAAGCATTGTGAGTTATTTACAGTAACAATTTAATAGTTTGCCCCTAATTTATTGTGGTTTACTACATACCGTAATTAACTTACTTGATAAAAGGAACTTTGCGATGAAAATTCATCTGTTTCCCATCACTGTGTCAGCTGGCCCAAGAAAAAATATCACCGAGTTTGTCTCTCTTGCCTCTTACTGAGTATTGAGTCCACAAAAGAAACCAGTTCTGACTCCTAGTGGTGCTTCTCCTTAGCTGTGCGTCTTAGAGAGCTTTACTGATAAATACCTTTAGTTCTCTGAAGGAATGAAAAAGGAGAGGATTTTACCAGGTACTGACGGTTGTGTTTTATTGTTTATGTTGTATTACCTTGTGTATGTTATGTTAAATTAACAGAGTGTTTTCACTAGCGTCAGATTGTAGATGTTGGAGCTTTAACCAGTTTACATGGAATGAGGTTTTGCTGATTCTTTTCTTTTGGGTTCTCTCTCTTTATCTCTGTGTCTCTACATATGTATGCACACAGAGAGGGTAATTAAAATTGTATTTGGGACCCCACTTTTCTTAGGTACTCTTTGCAGCTTTATTATCTAATTTTGGTGTGTACTGAAATGTCATTAATGTCCGAGGCAAAAAAAGAAAATTCCCCCTCAAATCCCCAAGTCAAGCCAATGATTGCTTGTCCTCCTTCCCACTAGACTCAACAGTTTCCTGAGCGCGGCAGTAACAGATCTGCAGAAATCCCCAGGTCAAAAGTGAAGCCAAGAGCCTACTCCGCCTACGTGATTAACCCTGCCCCTGAGCTACGAGTAAGTATCTGTCTGAAAGAGCAGGATGTTTGCAATGAAATACAAATCCACTATGTTTTCTGAGAGCTGAAGCATCTCCTCTACCTCCGCGTTTTCTCTGATGTGACACAGTTTCATCGGGACTATGTGAAGGGAGTGTAATAGAGACGATAGTGGCATAAAAAGGTTGAGACATGAGATCCAGCCCAAAGGCCAGGCACTCCTAACCTGTGTTCCTGGGAGTGCCGTGCTTCGCCCAAGTTCTCCCTACATCCCTTCAACACTGCCCGGGATCTCGTCCCTGCCCCTGCCTATGGCAACTCCAAATCCATTATCTGAGCTTGGCACCGTGTGTTTTCCCGCCAGCCATCAGAGATGACTTGTGCAAATGGAATTGCGCTGCTTTTGAAGGGTAACGTCACTGAGTGAGCTGATACCGCCGCGAGCAGAGACCTTCCATGGTTAAGCCTGTTAAAAGCAAGCTTGTAACGAACAAAACAACAGTTATGCAACAGCGCGATTACTGACAGACTGCCGAAAAGGGAAGTAAATACCTCCCTTGCCTGTGTTTTAAGGCAGGATATAGGATGTGTTCTCTACGCTGCAGGATGGAAACTAGTGGGTTTTCTTTTTCATGACTCATTGCCTTATCTAATGAACACAAAAGTCAAAAGGGCATCTTTTGGGATCTAGACTGGGATCATTTAGAGGCTTTGCATGTAGCAAAGGACACCCAAACACAAGGGACACGGTGAGGAGGGATTCATGTGTATTCTGGTGACCGAGACCATCGTGTGGGTGGGGGAGAGCTGGGCTCCAGTCCCTTACTGTTTTGAGTCGCCTCAGTTCCAGAGGAAAGCTCCCGCCTCTGGGCTGATAAAGTTACTCTCTAAGAAAATTAAGAATCCTTCTTGTTTTAGACAGATTCACACCTCTCACTTGAGAAGTTCTGTACACAAGACCCCAAAGGCCCAGGAGACAAGGCCTTCGCTGGAACGAGGGTCCAGCCTGTGCAAGGTGAGCTCTGTCAACTCCTGTCTCCTGTGTGTCCTCTCTACCAGCTGCTTTTGTTCCCCAGGGAAAAAATCCCGCTGTATCTTCTGAAACTGCCTCCATTTCCCCACAAAGGGCTTAGCGTTCGCCTGCCATTCCACTTGACCCGCAGATTGCTGAAGGCGCAGATACCAGGGCTGGAAAATAATTGCTGCTGCTCAGAAACAGAGCGCGGTGTTGTGCAAACACTTGTGGAAGTTTACAGTGAGGCAGAGCATAGGGAGAAGATGCATAGAAAGCAGAATGTCTCCTAAACATCTGGGGTTGGACTTGCTATATGAGGAAGTGATAGCAAAGAAAGGAGAAAAGCTTAGGTCAGTTTATGATTATTTGTTTTTCAAACTTGTGTCTAAATCTAGATGGTTATGTACTCTTTGTCATATCATGGTAAGTGCTGGACTTTCCTGAGTGGAACCACAAAATAGCAATACAGCTTTGTACTCGATTTGCCTTTTAATTTATGTATTTATAAATACAATAGTATAAGTACGTATTTCTGTGACTGCATATTTATGATATAGGTTTCAGCTCTGCTTGAAAACAGTCAATTCTGTATTGTAGCTTTCAGTTAGAAAACTGTTGTGGGTTAAATGAAATGTTTCATTTGATCCGATTCAGTATGAAAAGTGATTGACAATATTAATATAAGGTATCTAGTAATACTAGAAAATGATACATTAATATTCATTATAATAGCCCCATAAAATATTAACAAATGTTAACAAATATTCATATTGAAAATACCTTCTATCTACCTGGTATTAACAGAGGAGATAACTAAGTCCAAGTAGAGAATTGTTAGGGACCGGCAGCTGTGGTTTTACCAGCTCTGGGAGGGCTGCGGTTATTGCTTTAGTTGCATTTCCCTTTCATGAGTTTGGCAGGAAGCGTTTTCTGACTGTGGAAATAAGATATGGAAGTGGCAGGAGGAAACACATGGTAAATTTTAAGAAGTTTGTGCCGGGAACCTTTGATTAAATTAGAAGTGGTCAGTCGACATAATATACGTCATGCAATCATCTCTGGCTCTTAAAATGTCGCTTGCTGTTATCTTAATGTCTGTTTAAGCTGCAGCAGCTACAGCTCGGCAGGCGTTACCCGGACGCTGCCTGGCGGTGTGATCACGGCAGGGTATCCACAGACACACAGAGCGTCTCTGTAGCGCTCCGGTGAACGTAGGCAGATAGCCTGCCTGTGAAAGGAGTGCAAAAATAGAAACATCTGAATCTGGAATCAAAATATACTGTTTAGTATTATAAATGAGATCTGTTTCGCATAAAAGCTGTTATATATAAACTTGCCGATCCATTGGATCTCAAGCCACTGGATAGGTCAAATCTTACTGTTTACCAAAACCAGGCGGGGGCAGCAGTGGGAAGGAGCGATCGATGTATTTAGTCAGCTGACGAATTCAGATTTGAATCAGGAGTTGCCGGGCTGAGCCTCTCTTCCCCCGCCATAAGGACGCTTGTGGGTACGATTCGAACGCGTGGCTATAGCAAGTGCTTCCCTGGGACACTTAGAAATCTCTATAGAGTTGTTTTATAATTCAGCGCATTCGTAACCGAGCTGTGTTACTGACATCTTTAGTATTTGCACATGCTTTGCAGACAGTCGCTATCGCCGGCAATCCAAAAGAACTTGTGTAGCTGTTGCTTCAGTAACCTGTACGGCGCAGGCGGCTAGTCGTTTGGGTTTCTCATGGAACGCGAGCAAAGAGTGGCCGTGCTAGTTGGTGAGGACGACTGGGCTGAGGGTGCAGTCTGCTCTCAGTGTGTTCAGAACCGTAACAGTTTAATGTCTATTAAACGTGCCTGGAGTGCTAGTGGTGAATCGGGCATCACGCAGAATCTAAACCTAGCCGCCCCTCGCCTCCCACCTCGCTGAGGAGGGTTAGAACGCAAGGGGGTTTCTTTTCTGCCAAAACTACTTTGCTCCTTAACGCAACACCTACTAAGAACGAGACTGCCCTGAGGGTTTCCTACATGTGTGTTTGCAGCCTGATGTTCTGGTAGCCTGCGGCTATCCCCCAAACCCCACGCTCCCGCCCTGGGGCTTGGAAGATAATTTTCCTGTCAGTCCTCCATTGCTATGACCGCATCTCTTTGGTCTGGTGATTGCTGCGAGAATCTGCACTTTAGCGCTTTCTGTCCTCAAAAACTAGATTTATATTGCCAGGCATAAATGTGTAGCAAATCATTAAGGGAAAACATCTTTAACGCCCTTTTTGACCATATTAAAAAATTAACAATAAGTGCAATGGGAACTAACACATTAAACCGACGCTTAGTCTCATAAGCAGTCTCCTGGACCTTTGAGCAGTAACATTTAACTTATCTAATACGTAAGCTGCAAAATCCTTTTGCAAAGCAAAAAAACCGTGGCCTGTTATAGCATCAGGTAGAACTAACATGAGAGAAAAAAAATTGCAACATTTTTCCCATTATATTAAGATAAATAATGTGTTCTTTCCTTCAGACATATGAGTTCTAAACTTGTGTATATATATGTGTGTCTCTGCCTGCATCTTCCTATCTATAAGCGGAAACTACCTCACAATAAATATCACTTCATAAATAACACGGGTAATTTAGTATCTCTAATTTTAGCTGCTTCCTTCTGCAAGCCGTTAACTCCCAGTCATTAGGCTACCCCGAGGCTGGCAGTGACGTGGAACTGTTGATGAGAGGTAGGGCAGCACCTCAGGCCCATGCGTGCTTGCTGGCAGCTGTGCTTCAGGTACGGCCCGGCAAATTCTGTTTAGCTGCAGCCGCTTACAAACAATCTTCATTTCCTTCAGGCAGTCACATTTTAATCAGCATTCCCCATTCCAGTGAGTGACATGTCTCATAGATCATTTTAAGGATACGCCGGGTACTCATAGAAAGTGATCGTTGGTCTCTGTAGAACACATTGCTACGGCTGTCAGGAGCCGCTGCCGGAGGATCTCTGCCGCTTTCTCAAAGGTGCTTCTTTCATGGAGAAATGGGTGTGAATTCACTTCTCTCATGGCCACTCAGAGGTATCTCACTTTTGAAAGAAAGAGATCTGGTTTGCTTCATCGCTTTTTGTACGGAGCATTTGTTCATTTTTGTTGCACTACCTTCAACCTTTCCCAACTCTACTCTGTCCTCTTGAAGCCGGGAGCCAGGGGCTGCGCAGCGCTCTGCACGTGGGTGAATCTTGTGGTTACACGGTGGCATAACAAATTTTATTAGTTAGTTCTTACTCATGCCCTAGTAACTCCTAACGTTATGTTTGGGTTGGGTTTCTGGGTTTTTTTGGCTTGGTTCTGAAGGGTTTTTTTCAGTGCTGTGCCCTGATATGATCTGCGTATCGTACAACTTAGCATAATCCCAGGTTCTCTCCCCTGTGTGCTAATGGTCAGCCTACGATGCCTCATTTTTATATGAGCTTTGTAATTTTTTCCTATGTCAGTCACTTTGGCTACTTCCTGCAGTGAATTTCACCTGGTAGTTTATTCCCTAATCAGTGAGTCTCCTAAGGTCCTTGTGCAGTTCTTTAAAGTTGAGCTTGGTCTTTATTTCTCTTCGGTTAGTATCATCGGAATACTGCAGCTCACAGCAAATGACCTTCCCAGACCACCTGGGGATATGCCAAACCAAACGGAACCCAGCTGGTGTAGGAGTCCATGGGTGATGGTGTCCCTTTATCAATTAAAGCTGACCTTTGCTTTCTGTCCTTTGTTTCTGTGTATTCACTGGTTTTGTATCCATTTCCAAGACGTCTTTCTTAGCCTCATTGTGTCTAATGCTCGGTGAGGGTTATGAAAGGATTTCAGAAAGACTACACCCACGGGACCTTCCATATCTATAGGCGTGTTGTCGCCTTCAAAGAGCTGTAACAAGTGTGTGAAAGAAGACTTCCTTCAAAGCTACACAGACTTTTCCTTATTATGTGTTTATTCATGCGTTTACTAATTGTATCCTTTCTATTTCTACTTTAAGTAAGGCCATTTAAGGGTAACGAATTTCCTCTTGTTTATTCTTGTCCTTACAGCAGCAAAATACATTCATTAAGCTTGAACTCCTTGATCCATCACAGCTAGAGTTTTAGAGATAGACACAGCAAAGGAAGTAAGTAGAATCAGTAATCGCCTCAGGGAAAAAAAAATAATCAAAGGTAGTAATGTAGCAGAAGGGGGGGTTGTTCCTTGACGTTCTCATCGCAAGTGTTTCCGCTCACTTCATGTCCTTGAAAAACGCCAAGGTATATTTTTCCTTGACTTTTCTTTGATTGGTGACTCAATATTGTTTCTGGCCCTGTAATTAGATGAAGTATAAAGTGAATTCAGAAATTTATTAATGAAACAGTTACCATTAATACAAGCTACAGGGAGAGCAATAGGTGCTCACAAGTTGTTAATGATCTGTTTTTGCTCTATCAACTAACTGGCATGTGCAAAGGCAAAAAAACCCCTGTGTTTACCCAAGTAGTGCTCCAACAGAGAGGAATTCCATAAGACTGTGTCCAAATTGTGTGAAGTAGGGACATGACTGTCCCCATTTACAGTAGTGAAAACTAATAAGCTTAGAAACATCAGCTGTACATCTGAATTAGCACAGGATCACAGAATGCTCAGGGTTGGAAGGGCCCTCTGGAGATCACCCAGTCCAACCCCCCCACCAGAGCAGGGGCACCTCCAGCAGTGGCACAGGACGGCGTCCAGGCGGGTTTGGGATGGCTCCAGAGGGGGAGACTCCCCCACCTCTCTGGGCAGCCTGTGCCAGTGCTCTGCCGCCCTCACAGCCGAGAAGTTCCTCCTCATGGTTAGACAGAACTTCCTTTATTCAAGTTTGTGCCCGTTCCCTCTTGTCCTGTCACTGGGCACCACTGAATAGAGACTGTTCCCATCCCCCCGGCACCCTCCCTTGAAGGATTTGTAAGCATTGATAGGATCCCCCCTCAGTCTTCTCTTCTCCAGACTGAACAGCCCCACGTCCCTCAGCCTTTCCTCTTAAGAGAGATGTTTTAATCCCCTAACCATCGTCGTAGCCCTTATACCCCGAAAGAGGAGGTGACTGTTTTAGAGCTTGATTTTTGGAAGTGTCAAACGCACTCCCAGATTGTGCTGTCTCTCAGCGGATGCTTAGGTGCATCATACCTGTGCCTTTTGGGTGGCTTAGTGCACAGGGAAGGTATCAAAGCTAGGAAATGATTTTAATCCTCGGGCTTTTAGAAATACAGATTTAGAGAGAACTGTTGAAAAGAATTACTAATGCCTAAAGAGGGTGATTTTCATGCCAAAGAAATTAAAAATATGCCTTCTAAAAATAGCTTTCAAGTGAAGCTGTTCTAGTAAAGACAGCACCTTACCTGGCCAAAATAGCCTTCACAGCGCGCCGGACCCAGGGAGCAGTGGGTTCCAAACACACTTGGCTGCCGCCTTTCAGCGTCGCTCTGCCAAGGAAGACACAAAGAAGCTAAGGCTACGTGGATCCCTCCCACTCTCCTCGTGCTTTGAAATTTATCTTCGCGATTTGTCAATTCGGTAACTGGAGGACACGGTACACACTTCTGTTTATTAAACTTTTTTGATAATTTTCCAGGGAGCATTTCTGAGAGAACTAGCGAAAAAATATTTTCCTATACTTTTTCTATACCTGGGTATTATAGTTTGGTTTGGTTTTTTTAAATGAATGATGTCAATATAGGTGCTTATGATGCGGTCTTTTTTAACGAGCCTGATAAATTTTTATTTGGTTTCTGTTCTCCATGTGGTCATAGTTTAGCACATCTTTCAGGAACTTAATTATCTTGGAAACTTTTTTTTTTATCAAACTCAAACCTGGCTGAAATAGCCCATTACTGGTGAGGTGGAACTGACTGACACGCAATGCTGCACAGAGGGTATGATAGTACAGGTATTATTTGCTTATAAAACCATCGTGAAAGCGTTAAAACCTGAAAGCTCCCTTCTGTTTACATGAATGCATTGATCCAATTCATGTGAGTAGTTCCTGATGTGATTTTAACCGAAGCTTACCATATCTTTTTCTTTGTATGCACATGGATTTTACAGTTGAAGTTCCACACTCCTTGCGCAGGAGAATGCTCCAGATGCAATTCTGACACAGGGAATAACTTGCGGCGTTTCAAACTTTGCCACGTGCAGACCAAGTTAGTGGAAATTGTTTGAATTCATGTCAGTGGGATCAAGATTGTGTCTTTGATTGATTCTTCATTGTCTAAATTATTAATCGCGCCCTGAATGTGTTATGGAGATCTAATTCTGTCCTCTGATCTTGGTCATAATTAAGATATTAGCATGGAGAGGCTTTTAAAATACTGTCATTGGCAGGAAATTGTCTCATTCCTTTGGATAGAAGGCCTAATACCTTATACTAGGTGTCTAGGAGGCTTTGCAAGGGATCTGTACTTCTGCCCAAAGTGAATAAATAACCAGGGTGTGAAATGCCAACTCACTTCCTCCTATTGAAAGCGAGATGCTATTTTGCAAAAGTGCTCACATGATTTCCACATTTTTGCAGCGAGGTCCTCTTTGGTTTAATCTCACATTCTGCATAGCCTTGGGAGGGATGAACTTGGAATGAGTGCTTGTGCACAGGCATTGGAAGCCTTTTGCCTCTGTCTTCGCCAGGGCCCTACCTGTAGAGCAAAAATAAGTTCTGTCTCGGTAAACGAACAATCTCATTATTTGCTCCTATGAAGCAGAGAGTATTCCCTTCTGTCAGCCTTATTCTTGTGACTCAGACACTCTGATTTGCTGAAGACTTTCAGATAAAATTAACTGCATCTGCACAATAGCAGCAGGTACATTTTCAGAGCTCATGGTACACAGATGCAGTTAAAGTTAAACTTGGATTTCTAAGTGAAAATAAGTTGATGTTTTCACAGTGCCTTTGTGCCCGGCCAGCTTCTACACCTAAATTGCATCACTTAAACAAAGTAGGTTAACGTCATTAACTATGTGCACATATTGTTTACTAGTTTCTGCCATGATCGTCTGCTCATATTCTTTATTCTCTTCTGCCAGTTGCATAATTCTTGCTTTGAGGAAGCACTATCATCAACCTGCCTGCCGCGAATAAAAGTACAAATAGGAGAATGTTGTCATATGGAAAAGAAGAGATGTATGGACAGGTTCAGAAAAAAGGCCCCGTCTTCACTGAAACATTTCTTAAAATCTAGGGTAAGGCATATATTATGGCATAGGAATAAACTTAATTTCCTGACAGAAGCATATTTTACCCCCTGAAACAGCCACAACATCCTAACAGATGCAAATACAAATGACACTTCTGATTTCTGAATGACAGTTTATTGAAGAAGCACATCTCTTCAAAAAGTCAACAGTAACGAAGCAGAAGCCCACTTACATTTGCATATATTACATAATATATATATTTATAAATATATATTTATTCATTGGTTGCTTTATTTTTAAGAAATCATTTTCTTACCTTCCGACCCCGCCATTAAGACCAGGTAGAGAACCAAAGCAACAGCGACAGATTTGCCATCCATTGCTGTGCAGAGGTTTTCTTCTTGGCAGGCGTCCTGCCCTCAGGTTTTATACTGGGAAGGTGCACTCCCAGCAGCCCAAGTGCTGAACAGGGGCGCTCCAGCACAGCACGGGGGTTCTGTACACACCGCTTTCCTAATACCTGAGAGTGTTGCGTAAGAAATCCAAATTTCCGCACAGGCCGTTTAGTGGCACTTCAGAATTCCCTACATTACTTCTGCTGCTGTATATTTTAAATTATTTCTTTAAATTGTGATTATTATCTGTCACTTTCTGTTTGCACTTCTTGTTGGAATATTACTTGTAAGCAACAATGCTGAGCTTGCACTTGGAAATCAATACAGTATTACCAGGCATCCTCCCAGCCCAAAATATAGAGACTTTTTTCCCCCTCTCTGAATGTAGAATTTCTGTTGAGCTCTTTGCATTGCGTTTAAATGCCTCGTGCAAAAACTTCTACACCACGTAATTACGGGACCTTTTCATCCCAGTCTTTTGGATTATGTTGTGACTCTAATGAAGTTATTTATCCAGTGTCTTATGAAGGCAAGACATAAGTACTTTCTAGTGTTCTCTGAAAGGAATTTGTCTTTGTCAGTTTGACTAAAGGGATTTAGATGCTTAATTGTGCACTGAAAAGCTTCTCTAGTCCTTGAACAGGAAATTATGGGCTTAAAATGACCAAGGCATTGTCACCTAAGTCACTTAAGCTCTTTGGAAAATTTCATTTGTTCAGCATATGAAAAGAGAAAGTATCTGACAATAAAAGTTGTGATATCACCTGGTTAAAATAAGCACTTAGAAGTTACTTGTTTTGCTTTCTAACCTCATGCATTTAGAATAGTCGCAGGTGCTTAAAACATGTCGTAAGTGAAATCTCTCGAGTCTCAAGGAAAGAAACTGGACCAAATTGTGATCTGATAAAATATGTTGTCCGTGTGAATTTCAGTACTTCACTGAAATTAAGAAAGCAATTGGGTTTTGAAAAGGAGCCCGCCAAATTGGCGCCTTGGTATTATATGTAGGGGAGATGGGAGTTTGTCCTGAACGTACGTAATCTCTGGCCTTGGTCATGGGGAGCAGGACGCCGCTTTGGATGTGTTAGCTGAGGTTGTTGACTAGTTCATAACAGGTTTAATTGTTAAGTGTCTCAGCATCAAAATATTTTGCCAGAAGAATTAGTAATTTCATGGAATCCGAGTTCAGCTTTGGAGAGACGGTATCAGCGAAGCAGAACCAACACGGAAGAACAGCCCGTGTTTGCCCAAAGTAGTCACCAAGTCAGAAGAGCTGCAGTGCTTCTCTTAGCAGCCTCCGAGAGCACTGAAATAGGGTTTTGGAAGCGTGAGGCTTGTTGTTGTGTTCCTAAGTAAGGTATCTTGTGAGGGAGCGCACATGGGACAGAAATGCAATATTTTATCATTTCTAGCCAGCCTCTGCATCGTGTCTCACCGGTGAGCGATAACCTCTGGAGGAAGGAGGGCTGTGGTTCAGCCGCTGTGCAGGTGCCCTGCCTGGGGTCCTGGGAGCGCAGCCTTTGCTGACGTTTTAGACAAGAATTTTTGAGAAGAGCCCTTCCTTGGCCCTGATTCGGCTCCCAGTAGCTTGACAGGGATTTTGCTGGTGACAAAGGTTGCAGGCTTAGTGGAAGTATCTGTATAGCACTAAAACTGTTGGCAGTCTTTTAGGATACACCCATACTTCTACGGGCTCGCATTCAACGTGGTTCTTCCCCACCTCTCCCCATTCTTGGCTGATATTTCTGACATGCTTACCTGCACATTTGACGACCGAAAGAAACCAGCTTGTAAAAACCGCTCAGACAACAGGAAGGCTGAGTGTTGGAAGACAAGTCTGAACAAAACCTGTCCCCTTGAGAAACTTTGTCTCCTTCAGGTTCTGAGGATGAGGTCTAGCAAGCTGTGCAATGCAGTGCTGTGGGAACGCGGCAGAGATGGGGATAGGGAGCAGCCAGTGGTTGGAATAGCTGTCGTCTTGCACAAGAGCTTCCTCAAACAGCACCAGAAACTCCCTTCTTCTCTTGCACCATGAGGAAACATGAGCTGTTTGTGCAGAATATGGAGTGGCTCCTTATGGGAAAAGACCAAAAAAACCCAAATATCAAAGCATTTGCTCAACTTTCGCTCTTTCTCAAGCTTTTGCTTCTCACATTCCAGCCATTTCTCTGAAAATTGCTCTATCACAGGCAAATGTGTGGCTGTACAACAGGGGCTCTATTTCTAAGGAGTTATCCTGATGTAGTCCTCCCTCCTTGCTGGAATCTGGGAGGATGCTCAGTGACTTCCCTAATGTTTATCAGGTTTCTCTGATTATTTAAGTTAATGAAAAACTTCATTCAGTGCCAGATCCTCAGCTGACATGTTGTCTGAGCACCACCACTTCTATGGCCTCGGAAGTTCTGTGACCAACCAGTATTTGTTTATTACTTTCTATCTGTGAATTTTATGACCCAGACCTCCGAAAACATTGAGTCTGGCAAGAAAAGAGGAAGATAGTAGATAATTTTTACAATTCCTCCTATTGGGAACCATCTGCGCCCACAAGAGGCAAGAGTTGGCTGTTGTAATTAGCTGCCCTGCGCGACTCAGCCTCCGCTTGCCCTTCTGAGAACCCGGTACGTGATACAAAATGAAAGAAGAGGCATCCTCTTTTTCACTTCTGTATTTCAATGAGGAAATTAATAACACACAATATTGAAGTGAAAATAGTTCAACAAGCATTTATTAGGTACATAAATATTTTCCATAAATAAATAAATAAATGTTGAAGACCAACTGCATTCCTATACAAAATTAATATGCAAAAGTAAATAAATAAAAATAAATATACAAATAAATAAAGTGCTTTTTTCTAACCGAAAGATGGGATTAAAATATATGTTTATAGCTTCACAACACTAATTCACAAGAAGTAGTATCTCGAAAATGGTGGCACAAAAACTGATGTCTCAGAATTTTGGCTTCCTAATTTTGCAAGCTCTCCTCTTCGGTCAGTACCCCGCTGTCAGTGCAGCGACCTAGGTACAGCTGATGCTGCCTGTCCGTGCTTTCCCAGGGAGAAGGAGTCACTGGTCTTTTCCTAAACTGTTAGCAAAAAGGGAAGGTGTCATTTAGTGAAAGCTCTGTGAGAGTGCGCTGCGCTGATCCACCTGTGTTCGGCAAAAACGACTCCAGAATTGTCTCCATCTCCTTTCAGAAGCCATTTTTTCTGCCTTTTTCTGGTGTCAGTGGTTTCTCTCCTACATAACGAGACCTTTTTAAAAGACCTAAAGTACTTTTGTCAACTAACTACAAAAGCAGGGAATCCATGCTCTCTGGATGCTGTCAGAAGTGTGAATGTAGGAGGCAGGAGGAGGTGAGCTGACAGAAGCTGGATGAGCGTCTCTCCCGTTTTTGCCTTCCTAGAAGAGTTAGGACAGTTTTCTTCTTCATCTTAGGACGCTGTGTCAGGTTTGGCATTTGCCCTAAAAAGAAAGAAATAGAAAAGGAGACAATTAGAACTTGTCCACGGAACAGGCATCACTCCCTGGAATCAGATGAAACCCACCACTGAGAGGGTTTGTGCTTCTGTGTCCAAGCCCCTTAAAAGCCGTTCCTGAACCTAAAGGACACTGGTGCGTTGTGACCTTTTCGCAAGCACTCAGGAACTGTTGGCTTCCATAGTTTGATGCTTCACTTGACACCGCCTGGGCCTGATCTTTCTCCCTCTCATCTAAATGCCATTGGTTTTGGAAAGCCGATTGTTGCTTTCTACCATTGCAAGCAAGAGAAAAGCAGTGGGTTAACGCCTGGGTTTCCCAGGCACTTGAGCTGCAGGTTGTCGGTATGTTGTGCCTTACGAGAGAGGTAGCTAACACTCAGGTGGGGTGTGCGGCACAGTAAGGGACTGAACCTCATGCTATAATTAAAGCTCAAAGCAGTCACGGTGTTTGTCCCGGGTAGTGAACACAAACGGTAGTCACTGCCTGAGGAGACAGGATTTTTGAACACTTTGTGCTGTGCGTGTTTGCTAGCTCATTTAAGATACAGTTATTTGATAAGCCGTGCTCGTGGAGAACAAATGACTCACTTATCCAGAATCGCCTTGATGATCAGCTTCACCCAGGGAGCGGTGGGCTCCAGGCACACCTCTCTGCCGTCTCTCAGGGTAGCTCTGCACACAGAAATGAAGAAGGGAAAAGGTCTACTTAGTGAATTCCAAGGCAATTTCCCTTTTCTCTCATAACATCATTCTAGGCATACACTTATATATTCTCCTTTACGTAAAGCCGTATCAGTTGAGGCTCTAGTCTAACATAAAGGTTTTTTTAAAATGGTTTCGTATCTTCTCCTATCTGTTTGAACACATTAAATCATTTGCAGGACTCTCTCTTTTCAAAATTGTTTCCTTTTTTTGCCCCCAGCTTGCTTTGTATTTGCAATAGCGCTTAACTGAAGGGCTAAATCTTTCCATCTTGATTCAGAAACTGTATTGCCCAATCCATAGGAATTTTGTTACAGTAAGAGTTCTGGAATTCTGACCAGATGATATTTTTATGCTAATGGTATTTTTTTCATGAACTTAAGTAGAATTGTGATCATATTTTTGACCTAGGCATTAAAATTCACATTTTGGTCACTTGCTCAGCGTGGCTCCGCGAGTTTAATTCTCTTTTCATATGCTGGGGGAATTCAGAGTTTTAGAAAGTGGTGTGCCATCTGATGACCGGGGGTTTAGGTTGAAGTATTGCATGGGGTGTTGAAAAAGCTGAGATTGGCAAAAATAACACGCAGCTTATAACACGTAGCCTATTGTTTGTAAGAGCAATGGGTGCTGCTGTTCTGCATTTTGAGTAGCCGCCCCTGCTGGCTTCTTACATCTCGCAGAGAACACTTACATCATCCTTAGTGTAAACTCTGCTTCCTTCTTGTTAAGTAATGGGGAGGATTTTGCAAAAGCACTTACATGACTTCAACGTTCTTGCAGTGAGGTCCACTGGGGGTGAGGTTCACGTTCTGAATGAACTTGGGATGGATGAACTTGGAATGGGTGCTTACGCACTGGCACCGGAGTTCAATGGCTGAGCGTGGCACGGCCTCACCTGTAAAACAAGACACACACAAAAAAGGTGGGCTGTTGCACTGTTTCCCACAGGGAGCACAACGTGTTCTTCTTGCTTACGGTACGAGAAGGGTTATTTGCTGCACTTGCAAGACAGCACGGTAGCTTCCCCATCAGCATTTACACAAGCAATTAGTTAGGAGAACTCTAGGAAGG
Organism: Charadrius vociferus; assembly: GCF_000708025.1. Classification (NCBI taxonomy): domain Eukaryota; kingdom Metazoa; phylum Chordata; class Aves; order Charadriiformes; family Charadriidae; genus Charadrius; species Charadrius vociferus. The sequence goes on from NW_009648888.1 coordinate 44,034, forward strand.
ATTTCTTTACCTTTTGCTCCAACCACCGAGATGAGGAGAAGAGTCAGGAGAGCAGCCACAGCCTTGCCCGTCATGATGTAAGAGGGTTTCTTCCTTGTGTCGCCTGAACTTGGTTCCGTGGTGAGGTGAGCTCCTGCAGCCCCAAGGGTGGCCAGTGCCTGTGCTCTGGGACCTGCCGTGCTTATATACTGCCCTGCCCTCCCTCCGCACCCCGGCATCACGGGTGGGTCACACCGGTGGAAACTCCGAACCGGTGAGATGCTACTGTGAAATGAGTCAGAGGTGAGTGGGTAAGCCCCTTTCCCTAGATGACCATGAAATTGCTTTTCATTAACAGGAAATGCTTTATTAATTAAAGAAATATTAAAACATAGAATATGTGCAAATTTGCCCTGGGCTTAGTTTTGTGGGATCTATAGGGGTTTTGTAGTACTCCATTTCTTGTGATTATTTTCTTCTGTGCCTTCCTGCTTTTGCTGTTATTATTATGTTACTCTCTGTAAATTTCCACTTCTGGCGGAAGGCATTTCATCGGTGACTTTTTATCTTTTCATTTTAAGACATGATAGAAGTAGAAGCTAATACTTTGTAAAAATGATAGGTTCTAGAATTGAATTTTAATTAGCTCCCCTTGCCCTTAGATGCAATTACATTTTAAAAAATCTCTCTTTATATGCTGAGATAACTTCTGCAGAAATACTTACGGTACTTTTTGCTATATTAAAACCAACCAGCATAGAAATAAGCAACAGAATGTAGACTGACTTTGTCATACTATTAAGAACATATGGAATATATTATTATGAAACAATGAATTGCTTTGCCTAATCAGGTGGATTTTTTTTTTTTGAGGATGACTGCTTCTTCCGAAGCCAAAACTTCTTAACTGTTTGCTGCTTTGAATTTGGGCAGAGGCAAATTCTAATAGCTGCTGCAGCATTCTGCTTCTGAAATAAATTGAGGCACTTTTGCATACTTAAATTTGCCCCTGTAAAGAGAAGATTTCTTCTGATTATGGTAGAATTAAAGGAAAAGTGAAGATGGGGTCATGAAGGAGCGCTATTCAGATAAAGTCAGAGATGAACAACCATTTTTATTAACAATAGAAAATGACACTAAAACACAAGTTGACTTTGGGGGGGGTTAAACGTTGAGGAATCCCGTTATTGTTCTTCTGCCAGGTAATGGAGACAGTCAAAGGATCAAAGCATAGGACCAGATAGGGATGAATAGAGGTTTATTGTTCTCTGACTCATCGTGAAGGACACAGAGAGTTATGTATAACAGACTGAAATTCACTTAGTACTACCGTATATATCAGTTTCTGTAGTTTTACACCATTAAGTTTATAAATAGTCTTAGAGGATGTGTTCTGAATTGTAGCCTTATAGGTTGTGTAGCTATGGAATTAAGCGCCTGATTTTCCCATAATTTTTCAGCTTGCCGGGAACATAGGTGGATTAGCTAACGTGAGCGCATAAGCACTTAATTACAGCCCTTGTGTGTCCAGCCAGAGGTCTGCCTAGTGAGTATCCTCTCGTCAACCATGGCCGTCAGCAGATGTCTGGGAACGTGTAAGAACAGACCGAGTGTGTTTGAGACTTATCCCGTAGTCTCCGACTCGGAGCCCGGTTTCATTTGATTCCTCCTGATTCTTTTATGGGAAAACAAGAGTTAGATACTGATCCTTATCCCTATCTCCATCTCCTTCATAATTCCATAGACCTTTATCACATCTCCAGGTGGTCTCTTTTTACAAAATGTTGTCATGTTGCGTGATAGCAGCACAGACTGGGCTGTTCATTCCTATCTCTGGACTTTTTTTTTCCCCCAACCCACTATTTCCATGCACAGAAAACTGTTTACAGGAATGCAAATTAGAGTATCAATGGCAATGTCTTCTGGCCTGCATACAAGGAGAAAAGGGAAGGATAAATTGCACTGCCTGAGGAGTATAGACCTCTTTTCTAAATAAACCCGAGAAACTGTTCTTTGTCTTTAATTTAATTAATGATTTTCATTAACACAAAGATGATAAAATTGCTGTTTCTGTACTGTATATGCAATGAAGGTGTTATTCCTTGTCTTCTTTGCGTAAAACCTACTGCCTGTTGTGTTTTAGGGAAGCGTTATTTCTGCTTTCTTGATCCAGACGGGTAAGATGTTTGTGGCCCTTGTACATTACTACTCCAGCATGAAAAAAGGGCTTAAGTGTCTTACAGCTATCATATATGATGTCATAATTACAGTATAACAAATCTTGATACGGAGCAACGGGAACAACTGCGTAGTGTTCTGGAGCCCGTGTTTTGACTTGCAATTTAAGAGGTAGTGTGCGGAAGACTTGGCCTGCCAAAACCCCACAGTCAACAAAGATAAAATTCCTTTTGTGGTTACAGAGAGAAGTCAGAAAAGCTGAACCATAAATGAAAAGATCACATGTTTTATTGTAAACTCTTGTGATTTGGGCAAAATTGAGGAGCCTCTGTTTCAATTTATTTGCAAGGACCTACTTTTAGAGACGTGAGGCAGGTGAATTAAAAGCTGCTGAATTTCTAATACATACAGTCTCTGACTGAAGAGAATAATTCTTAAGCCTTAAATGTATCAGAAACAATATCTGGTACCCTCCAGCTGAATAAACACTGCTTTTGTCATAAAGGTCATTAACACAGTTATTGAGAAGCTTCAATTTTCTTGGTGTAAGAGTGCCATAACATCTACCAAGTGATAAGATTTCTGAGAAATGATGGGCTTAGCAGCAATATATGACACATGGGAATGCAGACCGTCCCACGTCCAACTTTTGACATTGATGTGTGGTACAGAAGTCCCTGTCCAAATCACACGACAAACTGGTACGTGCTAGATTAGTTCGGATCGATCCGTAGGTGCTACCGCAGGCATAAAATTTGCTAATTCCACTAATCAAGGCTTCCGCATTAGTTACGCTGTGGCAGAGCAAAGGGCAAGAGAGAGCTTCAGGTACCCGAGTGAAAAAATTGGAGTTTCTCAGCTAATTTTCTGTATGCTTCTCCCCAACTTTCCCTGACTTGTGAGTGACCCTGAACTCTATATTCCCTTATCCTCCCGTGAGCAGTTGGGGATTTTTTCCCCTGGGGAACCCCTGGCCGTGCTCTGTCCTCATCTCCCTCAACAATTGCTCAGCGGTATCTTTAGAAATCCTGCCTCATGCCTGGAATTTTAGTGCCAAACATGTAAAAGTTCATTTAGAAATAGCTGAGCAGCTGACTCAGTGACTGTGACAACTGTTAGGATCTTTTTTTTTAAGAATATTAGTCCTGCCTGATCTTTAGATTGCCTTCAGGCAAATTCTTCCTCTTATTTTCTTATACTTCTGTGACCCGGTATGCAAAATCTATGCATACTTTTGATCTGCCAAGGAAAAATGTCTCAACTACTTTGCGTCTTTGTCTGGCGGTCTGGGACTTTAGTGTCATCTGTATTTTGGCGGTGAGACAGCGTCTGCTGTGAGCCTTACCTGAGGCCACTTGACTGACCTGAGAGAGCCAAACAGAGAACTTTCTTACAGTTACAAATGCCATAAGTAGATGTCTTTTCTCCCTAACTATTTCTTCATTAGATAGCAACAAAACCCCTAAGATTTTAAGTTTCCCCACTGTCACACTAAATGATTTTCGTATGAAAGGTACGGAATAAATGGCTGTAAATAGAAATGCAACCATGAGATACATGTTTAGTTACCGATCTTCCTGATCAGCTTCAGCAGTGTCTGGGTCAGCCCCCTACAAAAATACTCGCTCCCTTTTGTTTAGTTAATATGCAGTTCCGAAAGCCTAACTCATTTCGTGGAGCCCTCCTTCTCAGGAAGGGCTCACTGAAGTTCACGTGGTTGTCTCTGCCCCTCTAACTGCAGCTGTTCATGCTTGATATTTACCACCATTAACAAGAATGGAAATTGCATTCATTTGTCTCTAGAAGTGCTGGACACGAAGCGTCCATCCTCTGCTGGGCAGGTGTTACAAAGGTCACTGTCCGAATGCATTACCAAAGGAGTATCAATTAGTCATAATGTTGCAAAAGTCTTCTGAGAACCAGGATGAGAGCCCGAGCTCTGCTGTACCGCAGCGCTACTTCCTCACAGCACAGGGGGTGATGATCCCTATTCCTGTATTTTCCGTGCGGCCCGTGAATGTTGCTGCAGAGAAGTACAGTTGCAACACCTATGCTGGTGAATATTTTTTTCCACCTACACTGCTGATGAAAGCTCTGGTTTAGAGGCAGGAGAAGCACCTTCGAGTTCTGTCTCGAGAGGACGTGGCACATGGATCTCCGTGCAGCACAAGCAAGCGCGCCAGCAGTACACAATTCCATAACAGGTCTAAACCCATCACTATCACTTCTTTCTCTCTCTTGTGATTTTTCTGGTAGCTGGCTTAGTTTCCCTTTGTTCATCTTGCTTGCTGTTCTAGATCCTAGTCCTATGCATTTAGTACTCCACCCTTGCAGCTGGACTTCTAAAATGGATTAGATTAATGGCGATCTTCAGCGTTGCTTCAGCAAAGGCCCTGAGCCCCCAGCAAAACATTTACGGTTGACTCAGAACTTGATTCACAGTTTTCAGCACTTTGAAGGAATCCAAAATTGCAGTCCTTCCTTTCCATGCCCTTTGGCCGACTAACAATACAATCAAAAGCCATTTACTGATGGGGTTTGATGGAAAATATCTGCCTTTGTAGATTCCTGGGGTTTCCCCGTGTATGTAGTAACTGCATAGGAAATGAAGTCACCTCCAGAAAGGGAAGTAGTATTGGGGAAAAAAAAAAAAAGAAAGAAAAGAAAGAAAAGACACCGGATGCAGCCTGAAGCATGATCAGGATGTTCATGCTATCAACATGCAGCAGCTTTTTAAAGAAAAAGTGACTACTTTGGTTTAATTGCAGTAGTTGCGTTTTTAAGGGAAAAAAACAACCTTGCCATAGGATTACTCAGGGACTTTCCAGTCTTTCAGCTGGTATCACCATGTGTTGTCTTTCATAAGAAATAAATATCTTTTTTCATTAATCATCCTAAGTAACCGAAAACCAATTACAACACATGAACCAAAGAGTTACTCTACCAAATATTTTATTTAACGTGACAAGGTCAAGGCTTCCAGGACTGAGCAGAAACAGTAGCTGTGTATAAGGAGAGGACTGGAGAAGATCTTTAGCGCTGGCTCACGCTCCCTCCCTTCTCTCTCGCCTCCCCTTTGCAAGTTTCTGTCCCCTCAGCTGTGCCAAGACTAGAAGTTTGTTTTCTAGGTAGTCTTTATCTACGTGAGGGAGGAGGATAAAATAAAGACAGTTTTTCCAAACCTATTGTATTTGCAAAAGCTTATTGCAGAGCAAAGCAGAATTAACAAGCCAGTGCTACATGGGTATTGCAATTCTAATCATCCGCCTACTGGTGTAAATCAGGAGTAAATGAAAATCAGTGGAGTCACGCTTCAGCGTTGGATCTACATCTGATGAGAACAAGGTCCTGAACTCAGAGGCAGTGAGGTGATGAGAAGCACGAGAGCTACTAAGAGACAGAAGAGGGTGCATTGGCCTCAAATTACTGTGTGTAAATCTTCAAGGCATTTTTTATTTCCGAAATTTCAGCTGTGTGGAGGAAGAATGAGTTTGAACTGGAGAGAGAGGGGTTACGTGTATGTTTCTTGCCTGCACGTAAGAGAATGAAGCGTGAAGACAGAAGAACTTGGATGGGAAGGGAACCGCAGTCTGCATTTATCCCGGAGGGCCCATCCCCATTGTGAGGGACGCTCCCTCCTCGTCGTTGAGCAGACGGTATGTACGTTTACATCACATGAAATCAAGACAGAGTTTTTAGCTCCTTAATCGAAGACCTCTGACACTGGAGCTGAGGGAAAATGCTTCTGAGGAAGTGCCAAACCGGAGGCCAAAACAGAACAAACACATCCTAAGGAACCTGCTCCTGGTGCGGTCCTGCTGGTCAGACACAGCAGAAGCTTTAGCTGACTCCAAGCAGGTAACTGTTTCCTGGGAATTCATTCCTGCCGGTTTATTTACAGGTTAAATATTTGCCCTGCTGACTGCACGGCATCCATGTTTGCGGATTAACAATTTGTGTTTGTTCTGCTGTGTGGTATGTCGATTTGGAATATTTGCTGTGGAAGAGATCGGTTTCCCCTTTTAGGAGGTACAAATAAGGATTTGCGTTGCAGTTGCTCCTGGGTATTCCGCTTCCTCCTGCGGTTGTTGCAGATGCTGGGCAGAAGTCAGGAAACTCAGCTGAGATGGGAACAGACCCCAGGTCTTGTCTCTTCCCACCCAGTCCTGCTCCTCAAGAAAAAAGAGCAAAGGCAGCATCTCCAGCATATGCATATTGCTGGTTGGTAAGGCTGTGCTGGAACGTAATGGTTTTCAGGGGAACCAAACCGATTTTTCTTGTCACTGGCTTTCCCTCTTCTTGCCTTCATGTTGTAATTCTGTTCCTATATCAAACTGAAAACCCCAGGGAATAATTTACATTATTCTGACTTCCTGGCAACTCCGGTTGTGGAGAACTTCCTTTCACTCCAGTGGATTTTGTAACACCGGTAAAAAGTCAGCAGCAGGTCAAACAAATGCTTTAGGTATGACCTGTTTTGCCTTCTCCCGCTCCTCATAGGTATGGAATAGCAAACCAGAATACTTGTGTGACAGAGAGGGTTTGTGAATTTGCACCTTATTTTTTTCCAAGCACGCACACGTAGCTCTCTAGATTTGTAGAAGCCCAGTGATAAGAAGATAGAATTCGTATTTTTTAAGCCTCCATGGATTCTAGGTGCAGTATTATAGCACCTGGGGAAAGCAACTCTATTTGGGTGTAAGGTTTATCAGATTTCGTGAACTTGAAATTAAAAATACCATTGTTTAGCAGTGTAAATCTACGTCTAACCATCTTGGTACTTTGAGTCACACCTTCTCACATCCTCGGTTTCTGGTGCATTTGCAATTTACCCTGGCGCTTTGGGGAAAGTGATGGCGCTTTAACTCTTCAAAAGAAAGTGACTTGACAGTTGAAAGTGGTCATTTGTAATCCGACCTAAACATCTCCTACCCAGACTGATCTTGTTAAGCTGAGGTAGATCCTATCTCTGTATGACTGATTTGAGTAGAGTATGACTTTGGGTCTGATGTTTATCAAACCACCATCAATCAAGATCTGAGCTAGCTTCATCTGTCACGGTCAGAATTGCAAGTGGTTTATACCTTTAGCAATTCCTAAGGTGTGTCCTGAACTTCTGAAAGCCCTTATCTCCCTCTGCTGTTGCCACCCTACCCTCTCTTCAGTATTATGCTTCAGTGTTTGTCCTTTCTGGCCTTGGATCCTCTTTGAATAAAAGGCAACTTCTCCTATTTAGTGTAGGAAAAGTACGTGTCATTGGGATTCGAGGAAAGACGTGAGAATTACTCTTCTATATCTCTGTTTCTCTTACGTCCAGCCCAGAGCTAATTTACTGTTATAAAAAGTAATGTAATTAGAACACAGGAATTTCCCCACTTCAATTTAGCATAAACAGCTGTGTTGACACAGACCATTTGTGGTCGATGCCAAACCCAGACACCTGATTCTTTAATGTAGATCGGGAATATAAACCTACAGCAAGGAGTTTGATTTTCCCCAGCACTTTTTTCCTGAAGTTCTTCCAAGACCCGTTGAGGTGTCCATTCCCAGTACGGTTAACCAGGAAACCATCCATTGTGAGCGTAAGGCATGCACTGGGGGTAGGCACTGAGCCAAATATTTAAGTGCTGTGGTGGTGCCCCCCCCCCTTACTCCTTTAAGCCACTCGGTACTTGGCGTGATTTCCTCCCTACCCGGCCCACATAGTAATACAGCGGACCAGAACATAACATAATGATCTGACATGAAAGAACATAATGATCTAACATGAAAGAAAGAAAAGGTGGAGAGCAATGGACCAGAACACAACAGTGTGCCTGGTCCCCATGGCTCCTACCGTCTGAAGATAATCACTATAATCGATCACTCCTGACAACATATGGATCGTGGCCACAGAGGTGGGGGGGATACCAGGACCCCAGCATCTAGCAAGTTTTGCGCTTGCGTTCACAGGTGGAAAGTACTGGAATATTCCATTGTCTGAGCCAGGCCGGAGTGGAAACGTACCTGATGAAAATCAATTACCTCAGATCCTATAAGTAGCGATTCTAGTAAAGACCCTTTGAGCTCTTCTGGATGTCAGCGGGCTGTGGGCAGCATCTCCCCTGAGTTGGGATGCCGCTCAGGCTGACACCTCGAGGACTGGAAGGCCAGGGCGAGAGAATCCCTCTTGAGTCTCAGCTGCCGCCCACCTGAGGCACACCGATGCATCGTGAGTATTTGCCCTAAACTAGGGAAAGGGACATTCTGGCTATAGGCTAGCCTCTCTTCCACCCACCTCTCCACCTATGTTTGTGATATACACATTAGCTTTACGGATGTGGATGTTCTTCCATTTCTCCATGCACGCATAGGAGTTAAAAGCGGTACCCGTTGGCTCGTGAGAGTTGCCTGCTATTAAGAAATTCCTGATTCCAGCAATGAGAGACCCCTCTGTGTGTGTGCGCGTGCACACGTGCTTGTATGCTTTGCCTATGTGTATACGTATTAATGTGAAATGCATGCTTTTGCTCATATGTGTAAGTATTGATTTGGAATACCTTTTAGTAAGTTAGCGTGAATCTTGCCATCTTCACATCTGTAATTAAGTCGCTGTTAAATTAATTCGTTAAATTGCTTTGTAAACCTCTAAACCAGTTAATGATTAAGCGCTGCTGAAATTCAACCTCTTGATCCACCTTAAATCACTAATCAATTTTGAATTGCTGTTAAATCATAACCATGTCAAATATTTCCATCCGTGACAACCTCCCACACAAAACAATAATCCTTCCTCTTTCTTCTTAGGTGTAATAACCCCTGGAGAGCTTGGGAACTGTTAAAGAGTCATTATAAGCTCTGATTCCAGCATATCTTTTACCATTTTCATTTCTGAAGTGGCATGCATCATGGCACACTGGCTGACAGTCTTTCACAAGGTTCATCCTGTCAACCACATGTATTCTTCAGAAAGGATTTCCATTGCTTCTGCAAAATCTCCGTGATTTCTGCCATTCTAGAGGACAAAATTGCCTTGGATAGTAAGATGTCCTCCAGAAGACTTTCTCATGGACTGTCAGATAGTAGATGAGAAATGCAAGAGACCTAGGACCCCTTCTTCTTGGTTAGATGTTTACATCTACTGTGTGGCTTTGATGAGGTTTAAAAGGTTCTGTCCTGAAAAGATTGTCCTCGTGTATTCTAGTTTTACTGTTCTGCTTGAGGCATTTGGCCAAGTTCTGTTCCATCAAACCCACTAAGGATTTGCCAGTCTTAAAAGACTTGAGATACTTTGAGACAGTTTCATTCTCCTTCACGCTTTGGTGAGTCCTTCCTAGAAATCTTTGGGGTGGTCTGAAAGCAATGTTAGAGTTTTGTCAGGAGCTCCTTGTTGTTCCACGCAGGCCTCTGCTGCCTTTGCTTGATTTCCTGCGTGATGGGATGGACCACTCTTGAGCTTGGGGGTGAGGTGATACTTGAAAATGAACCAGCGCTCCTGGACCACTCTGCTCTCCAGGAGGGTCTCCCATGGGATTCTTCTGAGTAGATCCCTGAAGAGCCCGTGAAGTATCAGGATCCCAGCTGTGATCTTGTTTTCTGCCTTGCCCGCTCCTTTCGGGATCCCAGAGTCTACCATTGAGCGTGCTGCAGCACCAGTATGATTTATGCTAATAATAGAATCATTTTGGGGTGGTAACAGGAGAGTGACATTTCTCAGACCAGCAAGGAGCACGACTACAAAAAATTATAGTCAAGTTTTTGCCAGAACCTGACTCTGTGGCTCTGTGTCACCTGTAATCATGGGTGATTCATGGGTCCTGGCAAAGCAGTGAGGTGGTGACAGTTGTTTTGGCAATGTATGGCATTCAGAGTTTGAACCTCATGTCCAACCTTGAATCTCCTAAGTTCTCATAGCGCATGACCAGGGCTGCTCTAGCACTCCTCCTGCTGTACATGAGCTTTAGTGTTACTTTTGTGTTGACTGCAAATTTGGTCCTGATGGCAGCTGGAGCGTGATGAGTGTTTCCAGAGTGACACAAGTCTTCATGACCACAGAAGGCCTAGCAAGCTAATACAGACATAAACTCTGTTCAGGCAGTGGTGCCTTAAAGAGTAATTACCACGTACGATATTCAAAGCATTTGACTGTCCAGCCTGAGTATGTACTTAGGTACAGTTGTGGTAACTCGGAGCCATCTTTGGTGAAAGCTTTAAGTTACACACGTGGAACTGCAAAGGTCCTGTAAAGCACACTGCACCTCTCAGCTCCGTTTCTGGAATTTTTCTTTGCGAAAGGAAAGTCACTTTGGGAAGTATTGCAGGTAATGAAATTGTGCAGTTCTGCGTGCCAGGAGCAGCGACAGCGGCACAAGGGCTTTATCTCGTTCTGTACAAGGGGTGGTTAGTTGTAAAGCACTGTGCAATTATTAGTTGATAAGGATTTGGCTTGCGCTTTAGTGAGGGAGACGTAACAGTATTTTTGATCGGGGAATGGTTACTAAACCAGAGTTTGAAAACAATTTCCTTCCAGTAATGTTGCAAAATGAGCAGGATGTGCACTTGTTGACTTGAACGTCACTCTGTTCACCTTCCACATGAGCGTACGTGAAGTACGCTATACAAGTGGGGGAAAGGGGATAGCTACAGGTTACCCTTGAACCCATAGTCTTTGTTATTACAATCTTTAAGTAATAAAGCTTGAGTTTCAAGGTATAGGATTGGACAGGAAGAGAAAAAAATGAGTTCTGGAGTATATCTGTGCAGCACCATTGAAATTTTTAGTCTTTGATGCACAGTTTCAAGATAGCGCTCAGTTTATCATTGACTTTCGAAGCACTGGCTACTGAGATAGACTTTCAGAATGAAAAAGGTGATGCATTCTTTGTTGCTCTGGCGTAAACACTCCTGGCATGATAGACAAGAAGATCCTGTCCAAAGCTTTCTATCACAGTAGCAGTTTTTGTCATGTACTTTTTACATTGGTGTTTTGTGATACTTGTTTAAGAATTTACTAATTAAAAATGATGCGTCATATCTTTAACTCACCGTAGTGTGTTTTGAAAAGAATGCTTGTAATTCCATATAAGCCAGTGCATGTCCTACTCTTTTCACAACCCGGTCTGAAAGGAAATGGCAGACGTTATGGTAGTCATTTACCAAAAGAAATTCCAGATGAAAAGCATGTGTCTGTCGCAAGAGGCATAAGAGCAAAGAAGTTTAGTTTCTTACACATTTTTTGAATACTTTTGTGATTTGCTGACAATAAGAAGTGTAAACCAGGTCGTACAAGTTCAGACAACAAATGAATTGCTTCCCTTCTGAAGATACTAAAAATTCAATTTTATTTTTTAGCCAGAACATTAAGGCAAGTTGTGTTGCACCATGGTGAGTTCCTCGGAGTCCTCCTTTATCGGCCGCTCTTTATTTCCTTTCTGAATCAAAGATATTTTCCAGTAACCAACAGTTATTCTGACATTTTGCTATGTTTTGGACAGGTTAATCTAGAAAGGAACAGTGTTTGTCATTAACATGCAGTCAAATCAGAATTTCAGTGGAAGACTTTTGGGACTTCATTTGAGACCTGGGAATAGCAATGGCCTGAGATTTCTAAGGTGCTTGTTATTACAGACGTGTTTTTTTCACTCCAGTGCTGGGCTTTTTATTCGTAGAGTGATTCTTCTTTATTTATTTGAGGGGGGTCCCATTTTATGCTCTGGCTCTATGATAGTGGTAGTGAAATAACTGAGGAGACAGTGCAAAAGCGGCACTGCAGAGGTGGGAAGAAGGGGCTGGGACTGAGGAAAGCATAGGAACTTCTAACACTGGCTTCCCCAAAGCTCTGTGTTTCAAACTACATCCGTAGTTCTAATAACATAGCCTGGAAATTTATTTGCTGTAATCCATTGTATGAAGCATCAGACATGCTGCATTAGCTGGCAGATAACATCTGAAGGATTGCTCTAAAGCCTTGAAGAATGACGGCGCCATCAAATTAAGTTATACGGCACAATGGAATTACAAGACATAACGACATTTTTATCACAGAATGGAAGCTGTCTTTATTAAGCCTTACTAACCTATAGGTTGCTTCATTTTGTGGCAAGTTCCGTCATGTTGGCTCTTCCTCCTAGCAGCACTGGGTGTGAATTAAGGAAGTGTTGGATATCGCTAATAATCTGCTGAATTTCTAAACCTCAACAGCAAGCGGTGAGGGTACCGTGTACCCCGTGCTGCTCAGCAAGCAGTCAGGCCCTGCTGTTAGTATTTCTAGTTTCCATCTACTATCACGACCACAGCCTTACAGCCAGAGCGTTGTGCTGCATGAGACTGCTACGGTGTAAAGGGAAAACAAGCAGGCTGGAGGCAGAAGAGCAGCTGCCGCCGAAGGTGCGTTGCTCGCAGCCGTGCCTCCCGTCTTTCCGACTGTGAAAGTGTCTCCCTGTGCTGTTTATCTGCAAAGGGCCATGTCGGTACATTGCTGGTTTTCCGGGCCCCATGCTCAAGGCCAGCTACCAGCCATTGCTCTTTTCAAAATGAATCATCAATTGTGGGGACATCCGAAGGCCATTTTCATGTCATTCTTTTACTTGGAGGCAGGAACTTGGTAATGAGTTCCAGCAAGACAATCAAATCATACCCGCGCCATGTCGCAATCTCGTTGTCTTGCACAGTGTCATCCTGGGAGCCCTGTGTAAGAAGCCACTTCTCCACTAATGGCACGCAAGCAACCACACTGTCATTTTGAAAGAGCGGCGGTGATCCCTCTTTAAGGAGAGCGGGGCAGATTCCTGCCTCGGAGCGGCAATCGGCGTTTTCTCACTTCTGCTAACTGAGAATGCTGCTGCTCCAGGCAGGCGGCGCGTCACCACCGCCCAGCCTATGTTCCTGGTGGATGCAGCTCATCCCTGGGTTCAGAAAAATCCTCTGTCCCTGTAAGAGGATGAGTAAGTGGATGCGTTAGATCCTCTCAGCATAAACCCAGCAGACAGCACGCACTTACAAAAGCCAGGAATGGCAGGGTGCATATACAGGGTCTCTAGCAGCACTTGCAGTCTTACCGGAGAGCACCTTACAGCCGCCGGTGCAGGCTCACAGCGCGTTGTAAGGGTCTAGCACCAGCAAGCATCCCATTTTCCGATTTTCGATGAGTATCGAGAATAATCGGCTACTTTTCTGAAGCCGAGCTTTTGCACACTGCCTCAGCTAAAATGAATAATAGTAGCGGTGACTCAGCCCCGAGGTGCTCTGCACACTGCCCCGGTGCTGAGCCACAGCTCTCCGAAATCCCACAGAGCCTGTCCACACCCTTCGCCGCTCTTGCTCGACCAGCAGCCACTTGCTTTTGTCCCAAGCAGGGAAGAAGAGGCCTGAATCACGAAGCTGAGAGCAGAACCTGGATCTGAAGCTCCCATTCCCACGTTGGTATTTGAGTACCGAAATTTTGTGTAAGGCTCACCCCAAGGATATGAAATCATGGATGTGCGTATTTTCTAGCTAGTGTTATCTGGTATGGGATGTGATGTTAACATTCCGCAGGCAAGTTAGCAGCACGGCCTTTGATATTTGAAGTTGTACCCTTGAATCTGCATGTGGATACTTAAATAAGTGGCCTGATTTTCACATTTGTAACTGCTGGTGGGTATCTGCGAGAGCAACAACCGAGACTCTCATTATCTTTAGAAGTGCCTACGTGAACGCATGGACCCATTAGGAATTTTCAGCTTAAGGAAAGTCCCTTGTGAAGGAAAAATACAAGGACAACCCAGGACAAAATCAACAAGTAAATTAGATTTATCACCTGTACGTGATGTGGAAGTTTGATAAACTCAGAGAAGAGACAATCACACGCCTAAAGCGTCAGCCTGGAACCCCGGAGATTTCAGTCCAGCTCTTGGCTTCGGTGTGGAGTTTTGTGACTGGGGTAGTCGATGAGGCCAGGATCGACAAAGATCTCATCAAAGATGAGTCTGTCATCCTCAAATCTCATTACAGAGCAGTTAATTACCTCTGAAGAATGAAGTTTTATTTCTTTGTTCCATGACTTCTCCTCTATAAAATTACATAGCTGCATAGATTGAAGCTGCCTGTCTCCCAGCAGATGTTTGAATTCCCGTGACTCTTTTCTAGAGGTTCAGAAGAAGAAGAAACACTCTAAAGCATACAGCATGGAGGAAAGTCAGTTAAAAGGCCTTGAGAACTGAGTGATTAATATTTTTATTTTATTAAAGAATATTTACACTTTAAAAAGCAGGAGCAGAGGATTGCCGTAGGTTACCAAGTTTACTTTGAAGTCTGGATCTAGAAGTCCTTTGAAAGAAACATCACCTTCATTTTGTGTATTTTGCGTGAAAAGATCCAAATTATGCGTATGATCTTATCGTTTACACTTTCGGCCCTTTAACCTTTTAAAATGGAAACAGGACCTGTAATCCTGAAAAGAAGAGGTTTGCTTTCTTCCTTTCTGAAAAAAATCTACATTTTAATCCTCTGGAAAGGATTCAAGCAATATGTGGTTCACCCTTATCACATTTCATTAACAAATAAACTGACATAAAAAAGCATTTGAGTTCGATGACGGTTTTGCTCCACAGCGTAGAGCCAGGAAATTCAGCTGCAGGTGACACACTGGTTTTGAGTGCAACTTGCTTTGTTTTCACCATAATGCTAGATAGAGACACGAGCTGCAAGCTGAACATCCAGCCAGAAGCTGATGCAGGTCACGCTTCCGCTCTAGGATCTGCATGATTTAGTTCGGTTTTCCATTCCTTGACCTAATGCATTGTTGGGGATTGCAAGGGTCTTACTCACCCCACCGGAGTCACCCAGGTGATTTCCCTATCACGCTTTCCCCGTGTGTAATCTGGTAAAATTTTCTTGCCCCATCTCACGTGCCTTGACAAGATCACTTAACTGATCACTACCAAGATTTTCTTCTTGTGTGGTACAGTGCAAACTTCAAGCATCTAGGCATCAAGGACATAAGTCCCACCACTTCTGCCGTTTCTACAACATTAAATTCCTTTGGCGTGTGCATAGCTCACCGGTCTTTTGAATTCAGATCTTTAATGGTGCGAAACAGGTAAACATAATAAGCATACCATCATTTAATGACTGTTGGAGTCCATGGCAATATTTTACTTCAAAAAGCCTGAGATGAAGCGTTACACGAGTAGACACCAGTAAGAAGGTGATGTTATAGGGTACCGGCTGAGAATATTGTTACTTACACCAGAAATACATTCACAGAATCCATTTGTAAGCATGTTTATTTAAACACAGATTGCAAAGCAAAATGTTTCCCCTGCTATTACTTGAATCCCATCATTTAAATAGTTCTAAATTTATTTCCAATTAATATCAATGTAATCTTTTATATCTTGACTGAGACAGCACCTAGAAAATGCTATCAGGAGTCAGCGCTCAAGTTTTTATCACGCGGGGAAGTTCAGTGCCAGTGGGTATCAGGGCCCAGCAAGGACGAGCTGGTCCCTAAGGGACTGGGAGCCAAGTGCCGTAACCCCGCAGGCAGGGCAGGGGCGACCCACAGTGCCCACGCAGGGTGAGCCAGGGTGGCCCACGGAGCACAGCCAAGAGTCCCCATCACCGGGCAAGTTCATGGCCACGAGGCAAGTCCAAGGTCAAGCCTGAAAGTCAGGTGACAGGTCTGGAGTCCGGATCAATGCGGTCCACGGGCAGGCAAACCCAAGGCTGAGGCTGAACCAGAGACAAGCACTCCTCCAGCATAGCTCAAAAAAAGTTAAAAAAGCCAAAGCCAGAGCTTAAATGGGCTTCTGGGCCCATGGGCGAGGGGGTGGGGGCGGAGGCTGCAGGTGAGGCTCATCGGAGCGAGGAATTGGTGCACTTGGGGCTGACAGCAGGCAACCGCTGTAGCAGTGAGATCCCGCACGCTACAGATACTATGTTTTCACTTGCTTTTCATGGCTAGAGGAGTTCATTGGGGTCATGAAAGAATTCAGCTGCAAATACTGAAGGAGCAAAACTTAGTAAGACCGAACAGCCTTTCTTCCTTCAGCTACAGACTGCAAAAATTGAAGTTTCAGCTTATGAGACCTTCTGTCACCTTTCTGAATGTCCGATTTCTTCCCCAAATCTTCGGAAGAGAAATAAAACTCAATCGAAATCATTTCTGAACAGCACAGGAAAAATACAGAGGTTTTCCTTCCAGTTATGGCACAGCAGTGAAGCCCTTTCTGAATCTCTTTGCCTTCCATTTTCCAACGACTACTGAGCCTTAGAGACGTATCTCTGGTTTTGAATTGTCTCCCATACATGCCTGAGCGTAACCAGTCCTTCACTGCTGTCCCCTGTGAGGTTACCTGCTCACTGCCAGGTACTGACGGGATTTTAAAGCACACGTGCTTGCTCTGGGCTTGGTCTGGCGTCCCTCGTCAGCAGTGGCAAAATGTCCTGGTGTTGTGTTTCATGGCCCAGTTGTTGGCTGCAGATGCCTTTGGTTTTGCCGAAAGCTTGAAAGCGGCATGATTCAGATCTCAAAGGAGGTACTGAAAACCACGTCATCATTTGGAAAAAGCCTTGTCCATGGATTTCACCATTCCTTAGATTTGTAATAATACTTTTGTCACTAGTGATGTGGCTTTAGACTAAATTTATTCGTATTCCCAAGCGAGACATGTTACACAGGGGCAGCTTGTTACTATTAACAGCCATTGCACTTTTTTTTTCCTAGGGAAATTGCTTTTACTGTTGTAGCAGAAAAAAGAACAAAAAAGTATTCCTCGCTCGACATCATGCACAACGAAATTAAGTATTTCCCCCCACGTTTTGGTGTGGTATTTATTTTTGAACAAGATACAATGATACAGTGGCAGGGCACATTGATAGCTCCAGAACTGTTGTCAGTGAAATGCATCAGAAATGTAGAATAAAAGCTAAAATAAAATGCTTGCCTCTCCTAGAGATTGTGACCTGCATGTTTAAAGCTTTCCAATGTATTCTAGGGTTCTGCCCTACTGCAGTGTCCAAGCATGGACTTAAATTGTGTTCTTGAGGGTTGATTTGAACAGGAATAGAATACACTGATGCCCGCGTCACTTTCGGAACTGGTGACAAAGAGGTGCTTGTGTTTTATTTTATGATAGACAGCATAATTTATGATACTACATTGAAAGTAACCTTCAGCAACAAGTTCCTGCATGCACACACAAACCACCCAGGAAATAGCAAGCTGTTGACTGGCTAACTCTGCCTTCTCTTTTGCACACAAGTGCTGCATTGTATCGTTAAGTCTATTTTGGATTTTATGCTAGTAGTGTTTTGTGGTATCGGTTTCAGGCGCATCAGCCTGGTCCTGGAAATTGTTAGATTATCCATATAGGTCGTTACTGGTAAGAAGCTTGCATTTATTAACGAGATGTGTCATTCAGCAGCCTCAGAAACTGCCTAATACACAGCCAGGGCCTCATCCCAGGAGAAGTCCCCTCAACAGAAACCTCTGGCAGCACTAGTCCCGGTATCACTCCCTGTCTTTCACAGAAAGCTTTTATTTGCTGTCCATTTAGCGAGAACAGCACCCAGGATGAAAAACAGTATTTCTACCTCCTGCAGGTGATCTGGCGCTGGCGTGCCTCCTGAGAACTGCAGCACACCAGTGTCTCAATGCTTTTTGGTGCTGACAGATCCAGCAGATAAGAGCTCAGCCTATTTATGTGATTGCAGTGTTTGATGGGAGATAATGTTTTGTCTCTTTGCAGTCTAGAAACTCATAAATCTGAAAGATAAAAGAAAGGATATATTCCTATTCACAACAATGGCAGAAACAGCCTCTTCCACTTACAACAGGATGGGCTGGAGTGGCCATATCCATTTCTTGTTTTGTCCAAGACAACATTTTTCTTCCAGATTTTTTCCTTTTATAATATATGGCTTTGCAAGGAATATTGGGATTTCTCTTTGCAAGAGCTTCCTAACAACTTCAAGCAAGCAGAAGACTGTTGCATCATTTCATTTTCTTTTTGCAGAACCAGTTACCTTTTCTGTCACTGAAACATTGTAGAGCTTATAACCAAAACCGGACATCTCATGCCCTTTTTCTGCTCTTATTTCTCATCCAGGAAGATCTGCTGATATCCCGGAGGATGGACTCGGACTCATCAGCTGTTTCCCATCTGCTCCCGCGGCTTTGGACCCAGCATGGGCACCCCGTGGTAGGGATACGCCAAATATGGTTATTCAGTCTGGCTAGTGGTGTAGTGTGGAGAGCGTCTGAAAGACTGATGTATCTGAGTCCATCCCCTCCCTCCCTGCATTTTTATTCTCTTTCCGTCCCTCTTTTCTGCCCCAGGTCACCACAGTAAAATGCAGCACAATAAAATGTACTTACAGTGCTTCTTAAGGCAGTCTAATTAGGAAGTCAAGTGTTTCCCCACATATCTGTTAGCCAGGAGGTGTTTGAAAGACTGGTAAGGCAGCAGTACCGCTGCATGAAACATGCTTCTCCCAGGAGCCCACTCTGAGTTTCATCCCCCACCGTCTTTTCTGGTAAATAAAACGAGCATAAGCCATTCCCAGCCCTGATGTTGCAGTGACTGCAGGCAGTTGTGCAGCAAGAGAAATGGGGGTAGCCCTCTTGGCCACTACTTTGTCCTCTCTGTGGGTCCAGGCAGGTCCACAGTTCCACCTGGTGGCCAGGTCTGATACAGCAGCCTCTTGTCACACAGCGTTCAGAGATTGCGCTTAACGGTACTGAGAAACAGTTCCACTCCAAATTCAAGATCTGTATGTCGAGCCCTGTGCTTTTCATGCACATTGACTTTGTTCCACCTGACCATTCCTTATGTTCAAGGACGTTTTGCTCTCGCCCTGGAAGCTGCCGCTGTGTTGTGACTGCAGTTGTTCCCCACAGGTATCCCTGCCTGTAATCACATATGAGTATTATTAGATATGGTCAGAAGGTCACCGATGGGAGACTTGATTGATACGTGCTGTACTATATTTACATTGTATGTGAAGAGTTTCAGAGGACAAAGCAAACTGTTTCCTCGTTATACGTAACGCAGCTCTT
This sequence comes from Charadrius vociferus, assembly GCF_000708025.1. Taxonomy (NCBI): domain Eukaryota; kingdom Metazoa; phylum Chordata; class Aves; order Charadriiformes; family Charadriidae; genus Charadrius; species Charadrius vociferus. The sequence goes on from NW_009648888.1 coordinate 63,211, forward strand.
TAAGATGGAAGTTTTTGCCATCCTGATTCGCTTCCCACCGCGCAGCACAGGTCCCAGAGCAGCTCTGCGGGACTCAGAACACCCCTCTCCAATGAGAAAAGTGCCCATTATGTAGTCCTGCCTTCTGTTTCTAACCTTTTATTCTACACGAGCCATTTCTCCTCTGCTCTCCTCTCCTGAAGCATCTTTGGGGCTGGATGCTGTTCATTTCCCCCGGGGAGCCAGAGTGTCCCTTCCACCCGGGGCCCTGCTCCCCACAGGCATCCTACTGGCTCCCAAACCACGCGTTTTGCCAACAAAACTGCGTTAACTCTTCCCCAATATTGTAAGTGAAGTAATTTGTTCACTGAGTCTATTTTCTGTTTTCTTTTCTACTAATTTGGCTGGCAAAGGCATCAACTTACTGGTCTATAGTTGCCCAGGCATTCAGAAGGTTTAGCTTTAAAACCAGGCCACTTTCAAGTCTGGTACCAAGGCAGGTATAAATGAGAGATTGGGCATCTGCTGTGTTTTATCTCCACAGGTAGCATACTAGAGTCAGTACCACTTCAATCTTTTCTTCATTTGACCATTCCTGAAACTTTGGAAGCTCCCTGCCATTCCAATAGCGCCTTTAATTCTGTTTAATTACATGGGCCCCTCAAGCATCTTTCCAACATAAATTTAAGTTATTTTTTCTGCACTCCCGAGTCAATAAAGCATTCTCACAGGCAGTGACTCCACTACACACACACGGAGGGGTCTGACACCTCCTCCACTGGTGGGAGGGCAAACTTATTTCAGCTCTGGCATGTTAAATGCAACCCCTTCCATCGAAAAGGATTCTGTCTCCCGCCGAAATGCGAGCTTGGAGCTACACCCTCTTGTGGTAGTTCCACTCCTCTGCACCCTAATTGTCCTGGAGGTGCAGCATAGGCACTGCTACTCACAGTTGAGAGGTGCTTTCCTTTATTATAGTGTTGGTGACTTCAATTAGCAGTAGTTATTAGTGTTAGTATTGGAATCGTGATTTTTTTTCAGTTCTTTAGAGACCAGAAAAAAGGCTAACCAGTGTGTAATCCAAACGCTTTATTGGCTAAGGAGTCAAGGAAAAGTAAAGTGCTAAGGAACAAGGCCAGGGAAAGTTAAGCAGTACGCATATCATATGACTTTTATTAGGATATCATCTTTACATACGCCTTGTGAATGCAACAGCACTGAGTCAGTTTGTATACCCGGGACGGCTTGCAGTAACATGCTTTTCTGGTAATGGACTTGGTAGAAAGTAGAGCTAAAGAAAATCAGAAGCGATCAAGAAAGACAAGGTACATGAGAGCTGGCAGAAACTCTTCTCACATCCATAAGAACTTCTGACAAAATCTCAGAGCCATTTTGGTTTTATTTCAGCTGGTAAATTAACTACGAAATTATACATTTAACAAGACTAAGTTTAAGTTAAAAAATTAGTTCCTAACAGCTGTGTTTGAACAGATATTTCAGCAATTAAAAAACATACCCCAGTTCTGAGAATATTTTAACAGCACATGATTAATACTGTTTTTACTCCACAGACACCCTGGCAGCATGCAAAAATCAAGTGACATGTGCAATTGTGCCACAGATCTGATTTCATGAATACAAACAGCATCATGGTATTAGTGTCTCAACTCACTCCTTCTTAGCTACATTTACTATTGAGTTTGGTTTTTGTAGTGAAATTGAAGAAGACAAAACACCAGTATAAATGAAAACCTTGGGTAGAGCAACAAGAGCCAGGACTCACTCCAGGTCTCTGGCCCACATTTTGCTGCAGAAGCCAGCAGGGGCCAGTGCAAGGCCACTACGTCGGGCTGCAGACTACCCGGGGCTAAAGCCCAGTGAGCGCTGGCAAGCACCATACCCCACTGCTTTCCTGGCAGTGGTGTAGCTGCTCAGCACACCCCTTGCTCATCTCACATGCTAAAAACCTGCCCTGGTACCTGAGCAAGGCAAGGTGTGCAGAACCAGAGACTGTAAACACATCGATCTGACACTCCAAATACCACATAAGGTCACAGTGATTAAACCCAACCCCAGTAAAAGAAAGCAAACCCCAAGACACAACCAAATCCCCCAGAGATTGCTACCACAGAAACCAGCTCTCCTCCACCAGAGCCCAAAAGACAATTATGTGTCCAAGCTGAGCTTAAATAGGGTCCTGGGCCCATGGGCGGGGGACAGGGGGTGGGGAGGTTCCAGGTGAGGCAAATCAGGATCGTTACAGGGAATTTATGCCCTCAGAGTACAGACACTGAAAGAGATCTTATTTTTCATTTTGCAGCATGGAGTTCTGCGTCTGTCATTGTCATATGAAGTCTTTTACGCTGGAAAAAAGCATAGTCTGATCCTGGTACGGCCTTCCCCATCGGCGTGGCATAGAGGAAGCAGAAAGATCCAACCTCAGAAGAATGTCACCTTTGATGAAATGACAGGTAAAGAAGGCAGCTGTTCCTGAACAGCAGAGGCCAAAGACTGTCCCTCTTTCAAAAACATTGTTATTTAAGTGCCAATCTATGGTATTGTATGTTAAGAAAGCAGTGCCTGGCTTGAACATTCACGTCAATCTTGTAAAAATGGTTGTTGATCTGTGAGTCCTCAGTTGCAGGGTATTTCACTAGATATTCCTTAATTTTTCACTAAGGTGTCTGAAATTCTGATTTTTACTGCCGTAAATGAAGACTTGAAAATTCAGTGCCACCTCTTGCAGCTCTACTGAGCTGCCTGCTACAGCAGCGCAGAGGGGCCCAAGAGGATCTCTGCAGGTGTCCGGAGCTCTGGGAGAGGAGCATTCGGCTCCCTGTCCACACGCCTCCAGTAATAGCTGGACAGTTACTGCTCAGACGCGGCTCTCGTTTCTGCAATAACTTTTGCGTAAAATTTCACGCCTGAAATTGCTTCCATTCCTGCACCTGTTAGAACCTGCGCTCTCTGCAGACCTGGGCGAGCATACCATCCAACTTAAGACTCCTAAAGATACTCCTATTTCTCCACAGCCTTTTAGCTGATTGAACATCATCTCATTGGAGACCCTCCGTCACCCAGCAGCCCATGCTTTCCTGCGGTGAGGATTGCCTCCTGCAAGCCTGGTACATTTCCCCTGTGCGGCGTGTGCTGCTGAAGCTGCAACAACACCGTCCCAGAGGCTGAGTTTGCATTTCCAGTGGGCAGCTTGTTCAGATTCTTCACTTGTAAGGACATGTGTACTGGTTAAAAGCAAGGTATCGCCTGCAGGGCTGAGAATGACAGTTTCAGATGGATCAAATTCCAAACTGGAAGACACACCCTCCGAACAACTGCGCAGGGAAGAATCTTTCCCGAATTTCAGCATCTCATAAACAGCTATTGACTTGTTTATGTTGCCTTAAACAGAACACACAATGCTCATAGGCCAAATTAGACAGTGATTTTACATACTGCTCTATTCCACATGCCTCCAGTCTCATCTGGCTTAGTTTTTCCAAAGCACTTCTAGACCAGAGAGACATTCACATGTCCTCAACGATGAGATCAAATTTTAGCCTTGTTAATTCCCATGAAACCTAGCATAGGTTGTAAATGAGTTAGCCAAACACTGCGAGAAGATTTAGCCCTTCAAAGTGAGAGACACTATTGTTTCATCCAGCGCCACTGAAATGCCACCGCCTCTGCCATCGAGCGAACACATAACTGCCACCAATAGCACGCAGCGCTCACTGTGCTCTAGGACCCTACGCAGGAGAGTTTGGGCCCTGGATATCTGAATGAGGAGAAAAATGTGACCCGTATAATCAGACACCCGGGAGAAAAATATGAATATAACACAGTAAGTATATAAATGTATTTACTCTGGATAAAGTATGCCAGGCAGCTCAATGCTCAAAGGGCTTATTTGAAATTGTAATAGAAACGCAGCAGTAGGGAAGGACAGGAGCGATGCAGAGCAAACAGTTGCAGGGTCTGTGGGGCGATTTTCAGTAAGAGGACTGAGCAGAGTTGAGGAGCGTCTCAGTGTCCCAGGGTGAACTGTCTTAGAGAGAACTGAGGAGTGACGGAGGGCCCTTCAAATGGCCAAACCCAAGGCAGAATCTCTGTGAGTCAGTCCAATCTGTTTTGGTTTGCGCTTTCTCCTTCGCAGTGCTCTCTGTGCTCGCGTGAGATTTTCAAGAGCAAATTAGTAAGTGCTACAGATGCTTATAGATGGTCTGCTCTACACTCTGTTTAGATATCTAATACAGAACGGAAATTAAAAACTCCATTCTCTCTCTGAATAATTTTTATGATGCACTTTGGGGATGTTACTTGCTTACGCAGTCAGTATTCATTATGGAAATCTTTTTAAGTCTCAGATGTCACTGTGTTGATGCCGCAGTTCAACAGATCATTCAATTTCTTTGTGCTTAGCAGCGTACAATGACGAACTGTATGCCATGCAGAGACACCGGGACACAATGTGAGGAATGTCTGCGCTGCGCTGCAACTGCGAGCAGAGGAGCGTGGGCTGCTCGGGCAGAGGCAGGCTGCCATTGCCGTGCATTCCCCCCGTGCCCACCAGCCTCCGATTCCTTGCTTCCTAACACTTTGCAAATCAAATCTTCCCTTTCGTACACAATGTAAAGGCAAGCGTAGAAGTAACAGAGGAAAAATAAATGGTTGTTTTGCGAGGGCAGTTCCTGGTGGGTATGCTGTCACAGGAGCAGTGGTAAGAGCTTCAAGTCAGAATTAAGATCTGAAGTTTAGATCTAGTATGACCTTTTGATTGTGGAGAATGCTGAACTGATATTTTTAAAGGAAACAAAAAGTAGGGCACAGTCCACATTATGACTTAACTGCTTTAAGAAAGAAGGAATTAAAGAAAAATCATTAGCATATTGGAAATGGTAGTCAGGTGCTACAGTCACATGACCCACAATTGACCATTGGAAAGCAGTGGCTAGAGCATAAAAGGCTCCTGTATCACAAACAGAAAAAATAATAGAGGATTTTATTTATTTTTTTTTTTTATTGGGGGGAGTAGTGGTAAGAAAGTGTGGGACTGAGGGGTCTTGATTGTGTTTCTGAAAAGAAAGACAGATCAGGGGGGTTGTACCTTGAAAATAGAGGAGCCCAGATACAGAATGATATCTAGAAAGAAATCTAGGGAAGTGTTGTTTTATGGAAAAAAAAATCAATGTGAGGAAAATCTGGGTCTGGAAGCCTTGAGTGTGGAGGAGTCAGGGTTTGTAAGGGCTGCGTAAGTGGCTGTGGTGAGGGTGTGATTTTACTCCCGGCTGAGCTCTAATGGGAGTGAGAAGCTGCACGACTGTAGCTCTTTTGGACAGGGCAGTTCTCTCTGGTTCTGCCCTTTGTAATATTTTGTAGCTCCTGGCAGTGAAAATCCTTGTCTGGATTTATAAAACTCTGTCATATCGTATGGATGATGGAATGGGCGTTTATAATCAGTGTACTACTCGGGGTGTGTCAGATGCTTAGGTAAGATCTGTTCCTCTAACAGTGGCTCACACGGAGAGACAGTCATATCTGCAAGCTGCTTTTCGCACAGGCAAAGGTCAGTATCTGGGAAGTTCCAGCTCTTTACATGTTCACAACCATCACCTTTTGCACATGTGCTGCTGCAAGCATCAGCTCTGCTTCTTTTCTATTCCTTAAAAACTTGTGGCCCACAGAATTTACAAAATAGGGTGTGTGAGGGATTACGGCCCATGATAGCTAACCAGGTGTTGTAGTGGATGTCTGCCTTGAGAATTTAGTTATTTGAGCTAATCATCTGTTTCTTAGTTTCTGTTTTCCGTGTTAATCAGAGCCATCTGTAAAACATGTCCTGGCACACAAGTCTTGCTGTTGGCACTTCGGTGTGATGACAGAAAATAATCTTCCTGGAGAATGGGAGGTCCTTTGCAGGGTACATGCAGTTGTTTTAAATTCCTTGATTTGTTGCTAGTATCAACACAATCCCCTTGGTAACATTTGTAATAGAAAGGAAAGAACTGATCAGTTGTTTTATGTTCATTTCAGATTTCGTGAGTTGAGGCTCTAACTTTGCGTTGTAGTAGCTGGCTCAGAAAGTCCAAGGATTTTCCATGTTTGGAGTTAATGGTCTGAAGTTGTCCAGAAATAGCTGTTTGCAAACAATATTAGGGAGTTTCCTTCTCACTATAAAGGGGAGTAATCTGTTCTGAGCTGGTATATAGCCTGTTGTGTTTATCAAAACACTTCCACTGAAATCCGATACGCCTATATTACCTTGCCATGGGCAGCCCGCGTATCACAACTGTGTCCTACAGAAATATAACAGGAATATCTTTGCTTTTTCTGCTTGAGATGTTCTTCTAGCTTTAGCGGTGTGGTGGTTAATCATTTGAGGCCAAGTTATTAAACAGCTGAACTCCAACTTCCCATTATTTATTAACTTAAAATTATTTGAATATTAAACACGCAAGGAGCCAGAAACGTAAACAGCCTTTAAAGACTCAAGGGTCATCCCGTTCCCTGCTTTTTCTAAACAAATCCTCGTTACTCTTTCACTTAAGGGGTGAAATAGTATAACCAAGTTGTGACTTGTTCTTAGATTTCCAGGGCATATCAACTATGTTTACTATGAAAGATGAAAAAATTATGTTGCCTGTGCATTGATTATTTACTGTGAAAGCAATAGAACCATTCTCTTTCTTGGAATTTACAGTAGACTAATTTCTGCTATGTGGCCCTAAAGACCTCATTTTTCTTATTCCTGGTCTGCCCTGAGCAGTCTCTGCACAGAACTAGGCCACTGGTACGAGTAGTTCAAGTGCGAGAGGGAAGGCTAGAAACAAACCTGAGCCATGTTCCCCAAGCCAATGTAAGAATTAACACACCTGGTGTGACTGGGAATAAGAACTCTAGTCCTTTATTAGGATATTAGTCTATATCCTTTATTATTAGCTTTTTTACTGCTTTATTGTATTAATTTCCTACTGAGACGTCTCTGCTTGATTTTTCTGCATTGGGTTTTCACAACTTGATTGTAAACGTAAAAAAAAAGCTACCCCTAAAAGTTTAAGTTAATGTTTAAAAACCTAACAAAGCCTCAAAAATGGTTAGTCGGGATGAAGCTTGCCTTACACCGAAGGGTTAACATCACGTTGCTCTGCTGTAAGCTAATAATGTGGTCTTCAGTTCTAAAAATACTTGGATACTTTCTGGTGCCCACCAGCTTTACAGCGTAAGTGTCCGGCAGGGCGGAATACTTGTCAGAGACAGATTTGACATTATCTTGGTGTAGAGACTTGAAAGTGCCAGGCTGTGCCTCCTCTGCTCTGCCCCTCTGGTCCAGGAGCGTCCGACAGAGTGCTCAAGTGTCTGAAGCCATGACAGGAAAAAAATCAAAGCTCTGGATTTAAAGGAGTTGGGAAGTTGTATGGATTTGTGTTAAACCATTGCAGAAGAGATGGAGCAGCTCCAGAGGTTGAGCTTGGCGTGAAGCTCCAAGCCCACCACAGCACGGAGCTTCTATGCTGTTGTGAATTGACCAAAAAGTCTCCTATGTTGACTCCTTCCTGTATTTTGAAAGACTTCGCGATGTTTATATGCACCAACAAAATCTTGATTTAAATATTTTTTCAGCTGCAGAGCTGGAAACTGCAGCATAAACTGTAATCACAAGTACCAAATACGTTGTGCTGCGTGCAGAGCAATGAGTCTAGCTCGTGAGAGGAGCACAGCAGAGGATAATGATCAGGAATCAAATATTTATGGGTCTGTTCTGCCTCTCCCTAACATAAAATTATGTAAAGCAGAAGTAACTTGATATAAATCACAGTACAGGAAGATGGGTATGAAGGCAAATTCAGGCTCAGTATTTTTCACGCTCTTCTTTCTGTGGCCAAGTAGCTTTGAAGTTTAAGCTTGATCCCTTGAATTAATTGCTTACTAGAAATGGATGGGCAAAGAGTAGGAACTGGGAAGGTATGTGTTGGTTCAGATATTTTTTTACAACTGAAACATCTGCTTATACGATTAGCTACTGAGCAATTAAGCTAAGCAGCGATGCATTGTCTCTTACAGACACAACTCTTGCCCAATGAATAATATTCATAAGGCTATTATGCAGTTGAGCAAGAAATTGAATATACAGCTGTGTGTGACTCAGCGAACAAGTTGTGTTGCCAGAGTTTTTGTCATAATGTTAGAAGTCCATGTTTATCTTTAGGCATGTTCTGATTGTATGTCTTGGTTATTCCCCTAAAGACTGCTGTATATCTGGAGAAGGAAAAATGCCCTTATTCGATGGACCAGAAAACGGACAAGACAAGTGTTTAAAGCGTAGCAGTGCTTTGAGCACAGGATGTTTCAGGGTGCGTCTGGTCAGCATATAATTACTGAGAGTCAGCAGGTTGCCTCTCATTATGAAGTCAGTGCTTAAAGTGTTAACTGGAGCCTCCCCGTAGGTGTAACCGTGACTAAGGGAGCGCTCCTGTCAGCCGCTTGGAGGAAGGAAAGTGGGTAGGTAAGTATTCCCGACATGCACCGAGGTGTGGGGAGTGTCCTGGGTTTCCAGCACTCCCAGTTTGTTAAGCAAAACAGTAATTAACAGCTCTGTGGGTTCCATGAAGTAGCAGAAGTAGCTGTCAGCCAGTGCGATGCTGTCATGCCTTGTCCAGGGCTCAGCGAAAGGTACGTGAAACTCCTCCTCGGCTTCTCCTTCTCTGATCGGAGGTACAGGTAAGTGGAATGTGAAGCTGGAGCTGTTCCTCCGCTTGCACTGTAACCTGCAGTGTCAGTAGAAAGCGAGGTCCTTCGCAGTCACCCTGTGACAGCTCAAGTCACATTCCTTTCAGGTAATTAGGGTGCCGGAGGGAAGGAGAAATGTTCGGTTAGAAATTCTCATCAAAGAAGTTCCTAAACCTCGAGGTGACTTTGTGCGAGGCAGTTGCGATTAAAACGGGCAGATAATAGGTAGTGCTGCTGCTCGCCGTCTTTGTGGGCATAACCCTCCGCTGCCCTTCGTTCAGTCGCTGGTGTGATTTCAAAGGTTACATGGGTGACCTTGTCTGTTCTTTTTGGCGGGTAAAAGCTGTCTTTCCGGAGCGACCTGAAAGAGAAAGTAACTTCTATTCGTAATAATGGATTACTTATTTGCTGTTTGAAATAGGTTTGGTGCAAAGCCTGCTCTATCACGGTTGTTTGTGGGGAGGGAGGGACCTTGTGTGCTTCTGTCTTGGTGACTCGGAAAGTTAAGGGGCCGCATTCACAGGTAAACACCAACTTCCTTACGGTTTCAGTAATCAAAGCCCATTCTGAACCTGCCTGAGCAGAGGGGCTGTGCTGGGGGTTGTATTCAAGTAGTGCTGTTACTCCTCTGTACTGTAGCACTTATTAGAAGGAAGTGTGGAATGTGCAAGACAAAGAAAAAAGCCCCCTTCTTTTCCGTGGGGAAAATGCAAGTGTTGGCTATGAGTATGTTCCTTTGATTAGGCAGTTGCTTTGGTGGTGAGAACATCTAACTTAAAAAAAACCAAACTAAATACCCGGAGAGAAACCCCACATGAAGGCTCATGTAACTACAGCGCCTGACTCGGTAAAGACTAGTAAAATTGTTCTGCTGATAGTGGGTTTCTTATGTATGTGACTAAATCCTGAACTCATTTCTACAGAAACGGGTCGTGGTCCACAATCTTGCTAAACACCACACACTTTGGAGTTTAGAAAAAGACTTTGGTATGTGCGCTGTTGTTTCTAGAGTGCATAGCTCCTTCTGCTGTACAAAATATTAGATGGGTGAGTTGTCGATAGCGAAGCTCATACACCGCTGAGCATTGCGGTTTCTGTACGAGAAACTGGGAAGGTTCACCCCAGCCTGACTTCTGTGCTTTGGGATCAGCTTTGGGAAGCACAGGGTCAAAATACCTGGAAATTTTTGGGGAGCTTTGGGTTTTTAGTTTTTTCTTAACACAGGTGGGAGCTCTGCGTGGCACACCACTTGCTCTGCAGTCCATAGCTTAATATTATATGGATGTGCCAAAGAGCGCATGCAGGCTGTTGTATCCAAATTAAAATGCTGCTTTGCTGCTCCTGCTGGGCTCACCTCTGGATGCCGAGTGTCCCTCTCCTTCCAGCCCTCCTCTACCGTTGCCTTCTTTCATCCTGGTGTGAAAATCTGCTTTTACCTTTGCTTTGTCATTCCTCCACCGTTCTGTCCCTGTGCTGTCCCCTTAAGCAAAATAACTTAAAAATCACTCTGCATAATAAAATTAAACAAGTCCTCTCACCTGCCTCTCCACTAATGCTTTGCCTTTTTCTCGTGAAAAAAAACCCAAACAAAAAACATTTCAGGTAAGATACACATCTTAACAGAAAAGCAAAGGTGGGATTTGGTTTGTGCCCTGATGCACTATTCGTCTCTCACAGCTTTGGGATTGTGCTGCGGCCTTTTTTTCCCGTTCTTTTTCCCAGACCTCTCCAATAATTACACTCTTCCGCTAGAGTTGCTTATTTTGCATCTGCCCCACTTCTGATATACTCCTGTCTTTCCCTTCTCTTTCTTTTCTTTCCTTCCAAAAGTATTTTAGTCCTGGGTCAGTCTTCCTCTGAGAGTTCAAGTTCTTGGTTAAGCCTCCTGCCAGGAGTTTAGTCCAGCCAAGGTCCCACTTTCAAGATATTACCTGTCTGAGAGATTTATGTGCTTCTAGTCCAGTTGAACGTCATGCTGAAGACACCTGCCCATCACTAAGCAAGTCAGGAGACGGTTTGGAATGTGCTGGTGGAAGAGCTGGAATATTAGCATGGGTTTTGTTAGCTCAAATCAAAGGGAACAGTGGAAAAACCACACTTTGCTCCTCTTTGCTTCCTCGAAAGAGCTACGAGGAAGTGACATGGAAAACAGGAAAATACCAGGAGGTGATAGGAAATGTGACAGCTTTGTGGATTTGTGGAGCGCCAGTGTAAATATACTCTCATTTGTGGTGTCAGATAGTTGTGCTGGGGAAGTCGCTGTGTGTTCTTCACCTGCAAGTTTTGGGGTTGACTAAAAATAAGGGCCGCAAGATGCATGTAGCCCAAATGCGCCTGTGGGAAGGGTACACAGAGAAGTGTTTTATCTCTAGGTTGAGGTGGCAGTGTGGAAATGTTTTGTACAAGCGTGACAAGCTCAACTGGTCACATAAATGAGGAAAATGTAACGGGCACTATTTTACGCTTCTGTGCCGGCTATAAGAGAAGAGGCGGATCCTTGCCCGGGCTCCTCGGGCAGCGAGGGAGAGACAGGGGGGAGGCGTTGGGTAAGAATTGTTCCCATCACCGACAACTCTGCCAGTTTGTTTTGTTGTCAGCATTTTAATGGCATCCAGCTGATTTAAGATATGCTCAAGATATTTAAAGCAAATAATTGAGTCATTCACTGTGGACAGAACAGGTAGTCCAGTGATAATCTTTTTTTGTGTGCGTGTAAAGATGACTTCTCTGAATCTGTAGAGATCAGCTTTTTCTTTGATACGAATGACTTTAAGGTCAAATTCTACTGAAAAGAATGCAACCATGAGCAGTGAAGCGGTGCTAGAGCTTGCTGGGGTGGCTGCTGTAGGTGTCATAGCGGTGACTTGGCTATCTGCTCTCCTCAACGTGCTCTTTCCTGACGGATGGGAGGAAGCTTAAGTGTACATGCAGTTATTCAGGTGCCAATGTACATAAACTCCTCTGCATCTTTTAAAATTGTTTTGCAATTACATCGGCATAGGCCGTTGATTCAGTTTGAGGTATTAGTAAATCACATGAAGGCCGATTTCGGGGTGTGGCCAATGCTTACTGAACGCATCTGAGGCAAAGAAACACCAGTATTATCCTGGCGTGCAGCGATCTCCTCCTTACGTACGAACTCGTGTCTGTACAGAAGTCCCTGGGCTTATTTGGCTTTCAGGTATGGTTTTGCCTTGATGGATGTCACCCAGAGGACAAAGGGTATGTGGGATCCTTCCTGCTCTTTGCAGGGAGCTGCTGCTGAGGCACCGTTGGAAACCCCGGCTGCTCACGTCAAGCTCGCTTTGGGAGTGCAGTCTGGTTTTAGAGGTTGTGAGCTAACTTTCTAGATGTTCTGTAGGTTGAATATAATGTCTCTTTCTGTGAATCAGCTCATTTGTCCACATGTATTTTCACAGAAGTCATTTATCTGTGATTATTGAAACTTTGTTTAACTTCTGCTAAAAACGCATCTCAGTAGCGGAGGATCATTTGCCCCGAAGCGAGGCACTTAGTCTTTACCTAGCCACGATCTTCTCAAGCTTGAACCTCTTTTCCTAAATTGACTTTCTGAGGGCTACCTGTCATTAGTCCTGCAGATACACTGCTTTTCAGACCGCTTTGAGCAGGCTCTATCCCATGCAGTGTGATATCAGACTCGTGTCTGTCTCCTGGCATAAGGGAGGATGGACATCAGGTGCCGTTAGGCGAATTCCTTGGTCGTTATGCCCATGTGAGAGAGAAATAGAAGTGGAATAGTCAACTGCCAGTGCAATCCTTGGAGATTTTACTGCTATCCACAGGATTCATTTTTTTTCCACCCATTTGTGTGATGTCGCTTGGGCTGAGACTAAGTTTGTTTCAGTGCAGTATCGGTTGTCAGTCGTGAATCTGAGTCTCTTCACTCGCTCTCCTCAGTCTGCCTTTTCTTCTAGTACCGAGGGGAATGGAAGCCGCCAAGACTCCGTAATTAAGCTTGTTGAAGAATGCATTGTTGGAGTCTCATGGGTCTGCCTTGTTGCCTGCCTAACACGCTGGAATCGCTACACGGTGATCTGTAAATTATATTGCTACATCACTTTAATTAGAGCCTTGTGCTGTCTTTAATACCTCAGCTGCTTTCTTTGTGGGCTGCAGGACTCTGCCCATGATCAACACTTTTCCTTCTCTTGTCTAGTTTTATGAACCTGGTTAAGGGTGCTTTGCTGAGTCACTTTTTTTTTGGTGACCCTGGGCAAGGCTCTATCCGTAATTAACAAATGAATCCTAACCGGTAAATGGGTTGCAGTCTCAGTCCGCTAACAAGTGAAGCATAATCATGGAGTTGTCAGCTAGTCCTACAGCTACTTGGAAAGTCCTGGTATACGTAGTACTTGGGATTTAAGGTGCTGTGATATACTTGGTGGGAATGGCTTATGGCTTTTGTTACTCGGAGCGGGAAATACTTGGATATTAGGGCTCAGTACAAAGTCATCAAAATATGGTGCAGTTAGCCCTTAGCTTGAGTGTCAGAGCCTGTTTCACTTGGCAAACTGACGCGTTGTTGTTGTTTTTACCATTTAGTCTTTGTTAGTCATGTCAGTGGATATAATTACTTTTTTGACCTTTTGTGTAGATTCATCTTTGGTGAATAAATGAAGAAAGTGACTATGAAAGCACAGCATCTACCTTCTGTTTCCATCAATGAGGAGAAGTTCATAACCAGGTAAACTATTAATAAAAACTATTTAATAACTTTGCTGCTTTCTCTGAAGTTACTCCGTGTGTATTGATTAAGAGGGGATCCTGTAGCGAGCTGAGCCTGTAGCAGCAGCAGTTCCTACAACTTGCTGGCTCTGAAGTGGGTACAGAACAAAGTTGCCCTTTATATGGATTTTGAAGAACAGAGCATTAAACCTTTTGGTCTGTGGGTTTTGTTCATTAGGTAGAATAGCACTCTTAGGGGATACTGAAATAAAATTCCAGGTTAGGGAAGGAGACGTGTTGGAATTGAACAAGAGTTGCGGCGTCTAACTCGAGCTCTACTTGTTTGAGGCCCGGGGTCTGGTCCGTAGTCCCCGACGGCAGGGCTTCTGTGCAGAAAGCCCCACGGGGCTCCCAGCTCTGTGCTGTGGCAAGTGCAAGTGCTTCTTGAGCCTACTTGTAAAAAGCTTGGAATTGCAGTCCGACTCTGTTTTGTGGGATGCTCCTCCACAGTTAAATCTGGCTGGTAGGAATTTTTCCTACTGCTGCCATAAACCCTGAGCCTTCTGGCGTACAGCTCTACCCCCTTTTTAGGGGATGACTGTTTCCTATGCTGACCAGAGCGCAGGAGCTGGAAGAGGGGGCTCTCTTCTCACTTCATTTCCATCCCTCTTGATGTTCCCGTGGGAAGCAGCTGACTGCAAATGCAGCCAGGGATGGGGCCTGTGACGGATTTTCTCATGCTGCAATAGGTATTTCGATCTGAATCACCGTACTTTTAAATGTGGCATGAACAGAGCAGTTTTTCTCCCTTTTTAAGGAAGAGTGTCAGAGCTTTGCCCAAAGCACACAGGCAATAAAAGCGTCCCTCCCCTTCCTCTGAAGAGTTGTTCCTTTTATACTGCTACTAATTTCAGACACAGTGCTTTTGTGTCAGAGGTAATTAATCCGTGTGAACTTTCATATACTTGGCACACCAAAGCCTTTGGAAATGTTCCCGATGAACCAACATCTCTGGGCTTTTATTCCCTTATATATTTGCCCGTTCAAGGGGTGAGTTGTGGATGCTGGTTGAGACCCTTCTGCATTACAGCTACGGTTTAGAGTACTACAAGTTCTTTAGCCTTGCAAAAAACCTCAAAGAAGCGTTTCAAGAGTCGCTAATGTATTCTGCATGCGCTCAAGCTTGCTTCCAACGCAATTTCCAGACTATCGTCCCTCATCTACACCTTGAATCTGCTGTTACGTTCCTGCTCTTTCAGTTGGACCACACGGACCTGCTGAGGTGGCAAGCCTGCCGTTGGGGAGTTGCACAAGGCTGCATCAAAAGGCTGACCAAAGCGCGTGGGCTGATTTGGCTGGCTGAACTATTGCGTCTTTAAGCGTAACTGCCATAAATATACGTGGATAAACACGTAGGGCTCGGGAGAGAAGAGGACACAGGTGAATTGTCCTGAGTTAGTGTTTTGAGTGAACACAATGTGGGCTCTGTTGTGGTTTACCGCTGGGGCACCTGACCTTACAGCTCCCTTGTGTCTTGCCTTCATTACTGAAGAAAGTGGTATATCTGCAGTCGATGTTGCCTTCTTTGGGGGTTGTTTCAAAGTTGTTCTACCAGTTACTTAGCTTTGGCTTCCATGAATGGCTCCTTTTGGCTGTTGTCACAAAGCCGGGCTGTGAGGAACAGTCTTGCATCACAACAGAGCCGCTGATTTTCCAACAGAGTAACTCTGGCCAGACCATCTCCCTCTTGGTGAGGGCGGTTGTGGTAGTGGTTGGTAGTGAAGATGGGTTCCGCTAAGACTCCTTCTGGAACTAGCGGTTTGGTGCATGTGTTAGTCCTTTCTGGGGCTAAAAGAAGAAAGATTTTCTTTTCTACTGTCTTTCTACTGCACAAGGACAAACAAGTCAGTGAGAGCTGTTGTTAAATCTCTCCCTCAGGGCTTTCCTAATGGCTTTTGTGGTTCGTCACCGTTGGTTGCACTAATGCAAGACTGAAACCTGAAAGATTGATTCGTGCAAACTTCTCTGGAAGTTAATGGGAAGGTTTTCTAGACAAGGCAAAAAAGGAGAGAAAACCTTCAGAGTTTGCCCTGAGAAATGCAATCTGCCTAAGAGATAACCCTTACCACATCACGTAGTGCTTTTTGCCTTTGATTTTTTTTTGCCTGTGCAGCCAACATGGACTAAGATGAGCCTCAGAGTGGGACCCAAGTCCTTAGGTATTCCTCATCTGTCTTCAGGGAACTGATCTCCCCAACTTTCTACCTGGGAAAAGAGTGCAGAATAAGAGCTGTCAATAAAACAATTGACAAAGGTATTAGGCTGCAAAGTATAAGAAGACTTCTGTTTTAATCACCCCTTAGCAGGATCAGCAGGTCTATCACAACGTCTGTCAAACCAAATGATGTATCTCCTACTTGCATATTAATCTAACGTCGCATCTGGATTTTGCCTGTGTACGAGGCCAAGACGTGCTTAATCTTGCTCAGCTTTAGCCAGCACGATCAAGATTTCACATGTGTCTGATTCATATCGAAGTCTATTAAAACTTTCCCCTTTGGTGGGGTGACCTCAATCCAGTCCCTTAGAGCTCGTCAGCACGAAGGACCTGTAATGAGCTATTCCAGCACGTGGCATGGGAAGGCTTTCACAGCCTGTATTACTAGGACTTAAGAGCGAGGTGAGTTGAATCAATGTTGAAAATGGTGTTTTGGAGCCCAGCGCTTTGTTGATAAAGCCACTTAGAAATATTTTTGGGGGAGTTGGAGTAAGTTAACAAAGTAAATAATTTACACGCAAAGTGTTAGAAGGGAATGCAGTTAACCTTGATGAGCTTAGCGGTGCGGCCCTTGTCCTTGTGTTACCGCTGAGTAAAAGCCCTGTTTATCTTTTCCCTTCTCCCCACGGGAAAGGGCCCACCAAGCGACAGGGCACCGCCGTGTTCCGTTGATGAAGTGGAGCAGAGGAGGGATAGGGCATGCCAGGGCAAGCTTTTCACTCCCGCACTCTGCCTGCCCCTCAGCCACAGCCGCAGCAAATACCCCTTCGCTGCTCTCTCCAGCATGTCGGCAGCCAGGCCTGAGGGACGGCTGCGTTGCCGCGGACTGGTCCCACTGTTGGGCTGTGGGGCAGCAGCGTCCATCAGCCCCCCTCGGGCACTCTGCTCGGTGTAGAGACCCACAGCACGGTATTGTTCCGCTTGGCGTTACGCAGAGATACTGTGCTGTGTGGATGCTTCGGATATGTATAAGTGGTAAGAGGTGACTGAGCACCACAATCCTGCGTGTTGGGCTCTCGGGCTGTAGACAGGGGAGGCTGAAGGTGGAAGAAAGTGTGTGTCATAAGCCACAGAAGAGGATGAGTCCTGCGGAGTAAGACTATGATAGTCCAAGGAGGAGAGACTTTTGTTGTCTAATCGATATGCTTCAAGTCATACATAGAAATTTCTAACCAAAATGGTTTTTGTTGGTCTGCATAATCTACCCTTTTCCTGTTCTCTTGCACAGATGTCTGGGAGTTGATTAATACTTCAGGTGAGATCCTCTGAGCAAAACTGACTTTTATTTTTTTAAGTTTCACAGTGAACTGTGCAGCCCTTTAACCAGTCCGTTTGAGTAAGCAGAGTCGCTGTAGAGAGGTGCTATGAAATAATACTCATTTCACCCTTGAAAATACCTTTCTGAACTGCTTTGCAGTGACATTCCTGTTCCTCGGGGAGAGATCGCTCTTAGGTTTGTCATCTCTGATAAGGGTGACACTGTCACCATTGATAACGGCTTCGTGTTCCGGACGTGGGTGTGTTGTGACCGGTGTGTTGTGACCGTTGTTTTTTTGTAACTGTTAAAGTTTCTGCTGAAACTGTTGATGCCGGTGTTTGCGATGCCCCTAGGCTGTACCGTAAAGTTCCTCTCTCAATGTCTCTCTCTCAGAAGGTGCTGTGTAATGTTTTGTTTATATGTCTTGGTCCGTTTATTCCTGCACCTCCGACGTTATTTCTTTGATGTTCTCGGTGAACTCTGAGTGTTGAAATAGTAAAATGTAATTTCTACGGAGTGTTATTCCTATGTGTAATTTGTTTTTCAGTGGCAGTGCTACAAGTCAATTCTTAGGTTTGGGGTAAGGGGTTTTTTTGTTTGGTGGGTTTTGTTGTTGGTGTTTTTTACTTGATATAGGAGTTGTAACAGTACTTCTGAAGAGTTTGCAAATGTTGTCTGTTATACTAGACAAAAACATGGAAATAATAGACACCATTTGGAAAAAAAATTAGGTGTCTTCAGTCACTACTGCAAGACTGTTCATTAAACCGTGTTGATAGTTAGTCAGGGTTGGGGCATGGGAGCGTTGTTCCTGTTTGCTTGCCCCTCATGACTATAACAGAAGTCCAAAGTGCAAGTTACTCTGGTCCGGTGTTATTAACGTCACATCAGACCATGACTAATTAATTTCCTCTGTGTATCAGGTCTTTAAAGAAGCAACTTATAAGCTGACATAAATTTACTCCCGGAAAATGATGTATTAATCATTAACAAACCTGTCCACAGGCACCGGGTGTTATCGTGCCACTTAGCACCTGGATTTTATGGTGATGGAGACATTGAAAAATTACTCATTTCGTTGTGTGATCTTTTATTCTAGAGAGCAGCTCAGTTCTCTTCTGAAGACTTATAACTCTTACTATTCGGATCAAGAAAACCTGCAACTGTCACTTAATCAGGTAAGGATCATGTAATAATAATGCAGAAAAGCACAATGTAGTAGTAGGAAAGCGCAACTGGGTGCTGGTGTTCAATGTGGCTGCAATAAAAGCGCCGCAGCAAGTGCTAGAGCCTAGTGTCAAATGTCGGGAGGGGAGACTATTGCTGTCTCCTTGAGTGTGACCAGTTAGGACAGAGAAAATGCTCCTAAGTGTAGCCCCCGGAGCGCATCCTCTGTGGGCACCAGAAGGGCCGGTGGGCGGAAGGACGGATGACAGCATGAGTCGTGTCTCTCCTACCACAGAGTCCCAGGTTTAGAGGCCTGAACCTCCTTCTCCTTCACAAGCTGGATTTCTGTTGGTTTGCTGTTATCAAGACCCAAAAGGACATCAGAGCAATTGTGGGCAGTCCCCACTGCTCTGTCCCTGCCCGTTCTGCAGTGAGCGGGTTAGGTCAGCAAGAACAGGGACTGATAAGCAGTTTTGGACTGATGCAGTGCACTGTGTCAACAAGGACCATTACCTGCCGTTAGCAGTCGTTCTTCCCCTTCACCACCTTCTTAGCACCCTGGTTGCGGAAGAGCTAGTCACCCAGGTAAACAAAGAGCATTTGACTTGTGATTGTGTGCGTTTATGCACAAGTTGGTTGGAAAACCTCCTGGTCAAAGTCAGAGTAACGCTGATGCAAGATCAGGTCAGCTGCACCTTTAGCTGCCTGTTTGGGAAATAGCAGAAGTATGAGGATTATGCAGCCTCTCTGGTGACCTCTTCCAGGGCTGTGTTGGCCTCGGTGATTTCAACACCTTCCTGTTACTTTGTGGGGAAATGGATTATTATTACTTGATGGTTATTACTCCATTGTTATGCAGCACTACTTATTCCCTTTCTTTACTCCAGAGAGAAGGAAGCAAACCATTTATTGAAGGCATCTTGTCAATATTTTGGGGAGTCCGACATCCCATCCGATTAAAAATTCAGGATGAGAAGCAGATACCCTCTTTTGTAACCCTGAAATCAACAGAGAACGTGGCTTTGTTCCCTACTAAAAGGTAATGTGTTTACTTGGGTGAGAAAGAGGCAGGCTAGTATTTGAAGACAGCTCACGTGGGTGGCTCCAGTGGCCATGGCTGGCCGTGTGTCCCACATTCCCCAAAGGCCGTAGTGGTCTCTGCACAGCGGTACTCCACCTGGTGTGGCTGCTGCTGGGCAGAACGATGCATCTTTGTCTGCCTTTCAGCTTAAGAACAGCTGAGAAGGTAGAGGAGGCTGCTCGTGTCTATACTGACTCTTCCCATGCAAATAAGGGGAAATTTATATGTATCTGAAAATTTCCAACTGTCCATATCTATGTACGTACACCTCATAATGTTGGTAGCCCGGGAAAGACATCATGTTGGTGGCCGTTGTCCAGCATGAAGCAAAAAGCTGGTAGGTTAGAGCTAAGTCACTGTCTGGCGTGTACCTTCCCATGTACTTCAGGTGTGACACCATTGCTTTTCGGGGCAAAGCTGAAGGCAGGGAAGGAGTTCTGGCTTTGCCTCTGCAGGATCTGATGTTAGAACCCCTTAGAAACACACGCGGATCAGCCGCGCCTTCAGGCTGCTGCCTAGGACATCCCATACCGGAGTGCGTTGTGATGCCCTGACTCCTGCTGGGTTTGCCGTATCTTTCAAAACTGATGCAGGTTCTTAGAGGATTTCTTTGTTCTGTTTTGAAACTGTTTCCCAAGCCTGGGCTGGCGAATTTGGAATTGTACCTGATGAGCTGAAGCTGAGTAATGTGTAATACAGAGGCTGAGCCAGTATTTACCCTGAATGGCTCCCTGAGAAATTTGGTATTTCAGAGCTTTTGTTCTTCATAATCCACTGTTTTAGATTACATGTGGCACATGTTTGGATTGTCAATTTGATTCTACAGTCATTGCAGCTGTGCAGTTCCACTAAAGTCAGGGACAGTCTTCCTCCCTTTCTCTGGCTGTTGAAATTAAGGGATGTAACCTGACAGGGGTAACCAGAGAAGAATTCAAGTCTGAGGCAAATCTGCTTCTCTTTCTTTACCTGCCCCAGGTCTGCTGGCACAGGGTGCGTGTGGCCAGTAGGTTAGCGTCTGGTCTGGCAGTTGAACTTATGCTTTGCCTTTTATTTCTTAAAAAAAAAAAAAAAGTTATGACTAGTGGAGATCTGAATCTTGAAGTAAATATTAATCCACAATCCCAGAAATGTGGAGCTGCCCCGACATGCTTTAAGGTATGCAGAGCAGCTTGACTGTTTGATCTTAAATGAACTTTCTAAATGCACGGAACACAACTGAGATGGTCGTTTGGCACATTCCTTGAAGTTAGTTAAATATTGTTTTAAATGTATATAGGAAATGAATTTTTAATGTTTTCCTACAAATTGGTTTATTCTCAGTCAGAACAGCAACTGGCCAAAGGCTTTGTGCTAGAGAGTTTACGCAACGAATTATGGAAATATTGCCATAAAGTAAGTTGGGATTTAAAGCAGGTTGGATGGAATTCCCTGTTCTCATACAGAACTGGTTTGGATGGCACGAGAGGCGGCTATGGTAATTCAATCCTCCGTGTCCCTCTCTGTTTAACAGACACGGTGTGTCCTGTCACTATTTAAACCACAGGATGGGGGGGTGTTCTGTCTGCCTGCCCGGGACCCTCCACGGGAGTAACCTATGGCATTGCTATAAAATAGGTAAATAATTACTGCAAATGATTTAAGGCACATCGTGGTCAATGTTCAACAGGCTCTGAAGAGGATTGTGTTACATTTGGGATCCTTAGTTATACCACATTTCACTAATAATTTTATTATGATATAAACTAAAATTTCTGGTTTCATATGCCACACTGAGGTCTGTACTCATGTTCAGTAAAGTTGTGGACAGGGATGGGAATGTGTGACATGAAGGCTGGCTACAGGTTAAGTTGAGATCACAGAGTTGATGAGGAGTAATCAACTATAAATGTATGTTTGGTATTTCAGGGGAATGACACGCTGGGGAGAATTTGATGACCTGCATCATATTAGCGGGGAGACAGTGAAATCGACTGAAGAAGAGCCAGATCTGGAGAAGCGTTAGTGTCGGTGCTCTTACTTTTGCTAAAAATTCCTTGTTCTGGGACTGTGCGGAAGTAATTTGACACGAGGCCTTCCCTGTCAGTAAAAGGGAATATTTTCTGTGTCGACTGAACATCCATTACACGCTAGTGAAACACTGACGTGTGACTGGTTAGTGAGAACGGGGCTGTGCAGATAACTTCTCAAACAGCCGGCGCTGACGGGCTGTGCTTTCGCCAGGGAATCCTTCCTTACAAGTGAACAAAAAAGCAAACTGTGGGCACCGCAGGCAGCCTGTTGCTCTTTGCCGTACGCCCATGCCCCACTCCTCTCCCACTCCTCCCACTCACCCCCCAAAAAATTAAAGAAAAATCATATAAATCCCTCTACCCAGAAGCATTTCCCTGTGGGGTGCTGGCCAGGAGGGTAGAGCAGGTGTGCAGCGTGCTGACGCGGTTTCGTTTTGTCCAGGTTACTCATGTTACGAAAGCTGCACTCTGAGGTCCAAGAGCGAGCCGGAACACGACTGCGCTACCCTGCCCAGGGCCGTCGGCAACGCCGCGGCGGTGCGGAAGAGGACCAGGCTCCCCACCATAGCGAGGACAGAAGTCGAAACTCTCAGGTTTTCAATTAATGGCCATTTCTACAACTATGAGGTAGGAATGTTGTCGTTAATCATCTGAGGTTGGGTACTGGGACAGATAAAAACGTCCAGCAAGTTTCTGGACTCCCCCGTAGCCAAGGGGGACGCTCCCCACCGGCCCTGTGCCTGGCCAGGCCACTGTCACTGTGCCTTGGGCTCAACCCCGGGGCTCTGCTTTTGGGGTCTGCTCTAAAAGGTGGCGTGGCCACTGCACGCTGGGGGTCCGCAGTGGTCCTACCTGCCGGGGGTGCTCTCCTGAGGACACCGCCCGCCCTTTGCCTGGTGGCAGCGGTGGCAGCATACCTGGCAGCTTGCGTTGTCCCCGAGCTGCGCTGGTGTATACCCTTCTGCGTCTCAGCAGTGCCCTCACCCTCCTGCCCTTCTGCTGCTGTGTTTGTTCCTAGACGTCAGTGTTCACTCCAGCTTTTGGATCGGAAACCAAAATAAGGATAAATAGCCAGATGGGAACAAGACAAGTAATAGAACAACTGCTTCGGAAGTTTAAGGTAACTGCACCTTTGCAGAAGCAAGTGCAGCCCTGTTGGAGAGATGGTAACTCTGTGTCACACCAGTGCTGCTGGAAGGGCAGGAGACAACTGGGAGGGGATAGTGTGTGGAATAGAGCATAGAAAAAACCACACGGGCCAGTTACAAGGAACAAGTTGGTTTTATTTTACAAATGTCTTACGGCTGTTTGAGTCCAGAAGAGGCATGTTGGGTGTATGGTGGGCAGTGCAGGAATAACTGCAGAACTGCCTCTCGACACACTTGTGCAGGGGATGGGGAAACGCCGCTGCTCTGCTTTCCCAGCACAGATAAAGGATGTTTCCTGCACATGGCCGTGCTTCCCTCTAGTGATGGGTACTGGTAGCTTTATTCTGCTTACAACAAAAGGGATTTCTCTCTTAGCCCCACCGACCGGCTGGGATTCACCTTCTGTTAGGTCCAGGCACACAGAAAGCTCTAGAAAGTCAGAGTTAAAACTGGTGCTGAAGATGAGCGCCATACTGTCTGAAACGAGCTTCTTTTTTCTTGGAGTTTCTTTGGTACCATATTCCATTAGCATATGACTATACCTGGTCGGAAATGTATTCACCGGTACTGCTGTATGTTTCTCCAGTGTCTTTATTCTACATAGCTTCTTTGTGTACAATTTTTGATAATTCTCTACTTAACTTGTCTGGTGACGTGGCTATTGCACAATTACTTCAGACGGTAGGATTTGTAGTGTAATACTAAAAGGAGAAGTTGACCTCTACGACAATAACATAAGGAATGGAATTAGGGAGAGGTCTGCAAACGTATAGACAAGAAGTTGAAAAAGAACTGTTGAGAAGGACTGCTATTTTCTCAATGTGGTAGTGCGGGTAAGGGGATAGGGAGAGACGCCAGGGTTGCACCCTACTGGTTGTTCTCCTGGGGACTCTGCGGGTCACCTGAGGAGACAGCTGCAGGGAGTCATTAGTGATGCTCCAAGGAAACGAGACTGGAAAGATCTGGTGGTATCTAAGAGGGTGTGTGACTGATTGGGGCGCTGTGTAATGCACTCCACCATGAGGTAGGGGTACGAGGACAGTGAACGCGGCAGCACAGCTTTCTATCTTACCCACATCCAGTATCTTTTCACCTTCCCGCAGACAGGATCCCAGTCTCAGACTTGGGTTTACATGTCTGAGTTGAGAAGCACAGGGAGCATGTGCTGGCAGCGCAGTGCCGGGGAAGAGGGTCAGTCGGTCTGAACAGACTTTTCTGTTTGTGTTTAACAGATAGAGAACAGCCCGCATGAATTTGCACTTTACATTATCCACGCCTCCGGAGGTAAGTGTGGACTGGGTCACGTGGGGTGACAGGACTCATCCCAGGCGGCCGTCCTTGTTCGGACGGTGTGGGCTCAGTGCAGCATTTTGGCTTTCCTGGAGACCCCTTAGAGATGTGTCACCCTCTGGAGGAGAGGAAAAGCTGAGCGATTGTGCTCTGGGCGCTTTGAGCGTGCTGCCGCTCTGGCTGCTTCAGCTGAACAGGCCTTGGCGTTTGCCCGTCTTTAAAGCCTTTGTTCAGATGCTCTTCTGCTCTCGCTCGTGTCGTGCACAGCCACGCCACAGCCGTGGGGTGCCGGGCTCCCCCTGCCGCTGCTACGGGATATTTTAACGGACAGTTTGGGGTGGTCGGCCTGGACTGCAGATGCCTGGTTGAAGTACTCATTTTTCAGTGGAAAAAGTTTACTTCCACAACACAGTCTGCTCTAATCCTTCAGGAAAAAGGAAATTTTATCTTCATTTAAAGGAATATTTGAAAGAATGGGAGAGAGAACTGGTGGGCAAATACCTTAAATGACAAAATATAAAGTTGAAATGAAATTTGGAAATTCTGAAGTCGGTTTTGTTTTGGGGAGCTGTGGTCAAGCTGATGGGGCTGAGATATGTCTCCTAAATGCTCGCCTGGCCACCGGCATTGCAGCTTCTGTGTGTGGCATCTACCCATGTCTTTCAAACACCAGGTGTAAGTTAGGTGCCACATCCTCCTGCAGGTGTGCCCTAGAGACTTGTCAGGTATCTAATAACTGCCCAGCAGTCAAATACAGCATCTTTGTCCGGAGAAGAAGACTGCTGATGGCGTGAGGTCTCTAGAGCCCTGTTGTATGCTGTGTCCACCACCGTGTTTCTTTTAAATCCCAGAAAAGAAGCAGCTGAGGAGTGGAGACGTTCCCTTACTGCACAGACTCTTGCAGGGGCCCTCGGAGAAGATTGCCAAGTTTTTTCTCATGGACAGGGATGTGGAAGAGATTAGCAGTGATGTGCGTACACCATCGATTACCAATTCTAACAGTTAACTGTATTTTTCCCAGTTAGCATACTCGCTAACGGGCACTTCTTGTCTCCTGCACAGGTCGCTCAGTACATTCAATTTCATCTTCCCTTTTTGGAGTCGATCCTGCACAGAATAAATGAAGAAGAACAACAGGAGATTCAGCAGACAACTGCAAGGTAAATGGAAGTAAACTGAGGGGGGTCACTCTGAGTCCAGGAGAACTTTTACAGTTACGGGTTGGCTCAAGAGGTGAGTGCATTTACGCAGCAGAGGTCTGTTAGAACACTGCTGTGACTACTGAAGTGAAACTTAGTGGGATTATAAATCCCTTCTGTATGTTGCATCGCCAGATGAGCTGCTGTTGCTGAAGATGGCAAAATAAATACTGACTGCATACTCATGGGGGGATCATTCCAGAAAACTCTGACTTTCAGGGTTACTTCTCTTTACTTTGTCTTCTGAGCCTTGGACCGGTTCCTCAGTCTCTACTGGCAGTTGTTTACTTGGAAAGTCAAAATGCAGCGTAGCATTTAAGCTAGACTTGTGCCGAATTCTTGATGTCCCTTTAAAACTTGACTTCTCATAAATGGCTGAGTCCTTCTGATGGTAGCTCAAAATGCACAACAGGTACAAGTTAGAAACGCACCGGCGTTTCCGAACATACATATGAGTCCTGAGGTCAAAAGCCACGAGAGTCTATACCAGCTGTGGATGTGTCATCAAATGACGGTCTGATAATCACTTTGAATCGAAGCAGCCAGGAAATGTAAAGAAAACAATAAGTAGCAGTTGCCATCAGAAGAGCTCTCTTCACATGTTTTTCAGCCATACCACTACCACGTTAGAATCTGGGTTCAATTTTTGCGGGACTGTGTTTTACTTAAACGCGTTCTTCCTCTCTGTTCATCTCAGGTACCTGAAAGAGAAGAGCATGATACGCCAACACCTTCACAGTCGAACTGTTAAAAAAACAGAGACTACAGTTTGACGGAATGGCCATTGCGGATCCTCCACGCACCGCCTTCGCCAGAGGGACGTCACTCTGCTTGAACGTGCCATGCCTGGAGAGCACTTACAGCCCAGGGGTGTTCCAAGTGCTGACGTCTCCAGTGATAATAACGCAACCAAAACTGAACCTGCTCCCTACAGCTCTGGAAGTCAAGTTGGGAACCACCTAAGGAGATGCACTAGATCCCCCCCATCAAAAGACAGATGCTGAACCTAGCTTGAAGCTTAAGATGGGTGGGGGGGAAAAGTGCATGAGAAGCACAGGGCTTTAAAACCTTCTAATTTACCAACTACTACCAAAAGTCTAGTGTATAAGAGAAATATTGCAATAACCAGTGTGTTAATCATACAGAAAACATGAAAACTGAGTATATGGTTTTCCTTCTATGAGAGAGATGTTGAATTGTATTAGGAGGAAGCTTTTCAGTAGTGATAAGTGGTGAAAAAGATTTACGTATCTAAGATTCCAGTTAGACTTTTCACTTCGCTTAAATACCTGTGCAAGAGAGACCTGAAATGCCACTGCCTTCCAGTTGGTAGGTGCCTGACTTGCCTAAGCTTTGAGCTACAGTTAGAAAAATATAAATGGAAACTCTCCTACTTAATACCTACTCAGCTCTTAAACGCAAGAGGGAATGTGTCTCCGAAATCTCTCTTGAACTGCCAAATAAGAGCTCTCCTTAAATATTGTTGCATCGGCTTGGCTGGGTCCTGGCAGGCACTCGGCGTTTGTGGTTGTGGAAGGAAATGATCCCGTGTTTGTTCTGGTGTGTTATATTTGAAATTGGAAATGGGAAACGGTCAGTGAGAGGGGCTGAACACCACAGCTGTGAGGCGGTCGCGGTGGCCCTCCCCACGGACGCAGTTTTGGGGCAGACTGGCTGCAGCGCAGCGTACAGTAGCCAGCTCTCGGGGCTCTGGCTGAGTCGTGCTGAATATTGAAGCTCAAATTGTAGAGATGTAAATAAAATCCAGTTTGTGCACAATTAATTGCCCGCCGGTATTAGTTTGTCTTCTTGACATGGTATTTGTGTTGTGCCTCCGATACCTTTGGCTCATGCAGATACCAAGATAAACACTGTGAGAGGGACAGAAATCGTTGTGTGGAAAACGTTGCCTAGAACTCAGGTGAAACGAAACAAATACGAAAAACTTTGCACTCTGTGAGATGCTGTTACGTCGATGGCAATTGAAAAATGAAAGTCAGTGTGCTAACTGCAGCTGCTGTGGTTGGGTAAGGGGTTTCTTTTAATGTACAGTCTATTATAATCCTGCCCAGGAAAATAATTATGGGCAAGGGAGCACAGAGGGGAGAAATAAAAATAACTCAGCAGTTAAGATGTGTGGGTTAAATAGCAGCGGCCTTCGAGAGGCTCTCTGGAGGCAGGGCAGGAGTCAGCCGAGGAGCAGACCCACCTCTCGGTGTTTCTGGCTTTGTTCTGCTTAAATGACGGTAAGGAACGAATGGGAACCCTCTTGCAGAGCAATATTCAGACAGTTCAAATCAAGGAGCATGGGAATAAGCTAGTCCATGCTCGTTAGAACGTGGCTGGGGCTACAGGGGGCTGTGCCCGCGCTGCGGCACCCGTTTCTCTCTGGACGCAGGAGAAAGTGTTTCAGAGTTGTTATGCGGAATAGGCTGTTACTGTTATCTGTTCAATTCATAAATGCTTCAGTAGCTGTATGAAGGTGCAGTGCCAAAATACTGGAATATGAAATACTGCTAATTCCTTGGTCTGAGATGAAGAGAGAACTCCATGCGCAGACTGTGTGGAAAAGGGTGTTTTCAAGCAATTTCTCCAGTCCTCTGTGTACGTACACAATTCCTAAACTGAGCTGGTTTTGCTACCACCTGATCTAAATACTTGAATCCTCAAAAAATGCTGAACTGGGACTGAGAGGTGCTGGAAAACAACTGTGGAACATGGCACAGGTTAGCTGGAGTCTGCTGGGATTTAAGGGCTACTGAAATAAAGCCGTGACTTCGCTGTGGTCTTAGTTTCTTGGGAATACTGTCTCATTTAAATGAGTTGTTTGACAAACACAGACAAAAACAGGGGAAGAATTTATTCCAAATCATCATTGGCTATTGCAGGTAACACAGCAAGGAAAAACAGAGGTGACAGAGGAAATGGGGGTTGCTTATGAATTCGGACAGAGCCTGAGCCGTTAACCACAAACACAGCAATTTGAGTGTCGGTCTTACCTGAATCTGTACTACTGAGCGACCCCATGAGAAACACCCCAAGTAATCACTGGATTTAAAAAAAAAAAAAAAAAAAAAAAAACAAAAAAAACCCCCAAAAAACCAAACAGAAAAAAAACAGAAAAGTGAAACTGCCCCCCAAATTCCAGCAGACTGATCTTCATCAGATCAGGAAAACGCAGGGGTGAGAGAAGCCCAAGTTGGCCGCCTTGTTATTGCTGTGGAACTGAAAACATCACAGGTACGTTGGTGACGCCTGTCCAGCTTTTGTGTGTCCCTCCCGGCTCCCCGCCCCTCCCAGCCAGGCTGTCCCAGAGCTTCGTTCCCCTTAGCGGGCACTGATGCGCTGGTTTTTGTCCCGGGATCGGTCTGTTGTGGTACATGAACATTGCCAGCTTCCTGCGGCCTCTCTTATCAAAGCAGGCAAGCCCCATCTATTTGAGCTTTCCTTTTTGTGTTTTCTGCATCGTTGACTGTTACTGTTGTTCTTTTTCAGTGAAATGCTTTCTAGAATCGCAGTACCGGAGATTTGTTCTCACACTCAGCAAAGTCCTTAGGAGAGGCGAGGCCGATGAAACCATGGCCCGTGTGTTACGTGGCTTGTGCTTTTGTTTGATCTGTGGTTGTGCTTACCCCTCCGGCACGTGGGCACAGAGTGAGACTTTAATCAGCAGCAAACCCTGGGCGACGCTGAGCCAGCTCCTGCTTTGGTGGAACTGCAGTGTTACCGCACAGCTCCCTCCTCAGGGGTTTTCCTGTGCCGAAATGGCGCAGCTGCTCGATCGTACTTTTCTTGTATGTGCAATTAGTCTTCATAGAACCGAGCTGGGTTTTTCTAGGCTTTTGCTCTGATTTGCCAAGATGATTTTGACGTTTGAAATCTTGCCAAGGGATGTGCAACAGTGAGTTGCTGTCTTCCTGTCAGCCACAAATCCAATGAATTGGTTTTCTTCTCGTTCCTTACTGAAAGTATTGCCGAGCCGTGTATACAGGGTACATTCCGACGGGACTCCAGTTGGTCGAGCTCTTCCATCTGACTGTGAAACCTTCTCTTTGAGGGGAATACTTCAAGCTGGGTTGGCGTGTTCCGAGATGTTTGTTGGGTAAGTACTGCTGGGTACAGGCACCGACAGCGTGGGGCGCCTGGGTGTCTCTCCCCTTGAGCCAAAGGCTTCCAGAAAAAATATTTCTTTATTTTAGTACTGGTTTTGATATATGATTTTTAACACTCCTTCTGATTTCTTTTAATATAAAAAAGGAAGTAAAAACCCAAAAGCTGGTTTTGTGTCAAACCACCCGAGTGTGAATTAGCCGGTCGCCCAGCGCTACCTCGCAACACTGGTCTGCTGGGCGGTGCATCACCAGCTCCTGCTCTGCCTGTTCAGTGACAGTTTGCTTATTTTCCTTCTTTCTCACCCTCTTCAGGATGCCCAAGATAATATTTTTCTGTGCTTAAAGGCAACTTCACAACTGCCCTAGAGCAGCCTGTACTAGTGAGTGTGTGCGTTGTCTTTAAAGGATATTGTCATAAAACTGCAAAAAATAATTATTTGGCGATTGAAAAATAATTTAGAAGCGGTTACAGGCAGATTTTCTTAACTTGATCTCATTTGTGTTTACGGTTCCTAGGCTTAAGATTTAAAATGCTTTTCTTTTTTTGGTAGCTGTGACTATTTGGTGTAAGTAAAGGAACATTCCATGACATAAGACGGGGACCACATCTGAACCCTGAATGCTCCTCCATTTAACATAATCTTTCAGTGGATTTCTTTAGGTGCTCCCCTCCCCTTTGGACTTACACTGGCTCCAAGTTAAATTGGTTTAACTCGTACATATCCTTGATCATTTTGAATCAAAGTGATAGGAGCAAGAACATAAGCGTGCCTACAGGTTTCTCCCCTGTCTGAATAAAATGGATGAAAACACTTAATTTTGAGGTAAGCTGAGCTCTGCGAGCGGACCAGCTTTGCCGTTCCACAGCTCGGCAGATTCTAGGCGGGACTTTGATGTTTTATTCTGAGGCAGCTCTTGGACAGCGGTCACAGCGGCAGATCGGGCAGTGGCAGAACTGTAGCTGGTGCAAACCATCATGACGTCGTTAGATTTGTGAGTAAAGAGCCACAAGGCAGTTTTCCCCAGTATGAAAAATCATACGTGCCTGTTTCTACTTCATGAACAATGAGAAAAGATCCGCTCAGTGTTTCGACTTTGTGTGAGTTCCTATGGTTCAGCAAGTATCTTCCAGTACGCTGTGTGAGCTCTTTATGCTGACAGCATTTTTTCACTTCGCTTTATAAGTTCTGGACCCTGGGGGGGAAAAAAAAAAACAAAATATCTATGAGCATGAGAAAGATGATATAGTTGTGAACAAGTTTAACGAGCGTGGCGGCGGTAGGTAACGGTTCATCTTTGCTAGTTGTGTGCAAACAGTGTATATGCCAAGTGCATATACATAAATCACTGTGTTTAATAAATGTTTTGCTTTTAGCGTTCAGCTCGAGTTGCCTTTGAGGATTTGGTATTTGTCGGAAAAATCCTCCAATGCAGTTCTATCAGGAGGAGTTAGCAGAACGCTTCTTTGCGGATACGCTGTTTGGGGGTATTCAGAGATGGAAATCGCTCATTAATAAAAGAGAATTTTCTGTACTTTATTATTCAAAGCAAAGCAAGGCAAAGACATAGGAAAAGAGCGAGCAGGGCTCAAGGGCCGTGGCTGGTTTGCTGAAGTTCAGTTAAGGAACAGCTGGAAGAAAGAGAAGAGAAGTATGCAAAAGCAGATTTCCCGGAGGGTAAAGAGAAGCCAGCGGAGCTCTGCAGTTGAAGTTCAGCGAGGTGAAGTAACAGAGGAAAGACAAGAGGAAAATGGATGTCGGGGGAATAAACAGGGAAAATGCTTTTGAATATATCCTTTCTCTCCCTATCGCAGAGGAACTTTTCGAGAGAAATTCAGTTAAGAACTGTTAGCCAGGGAAAGACCTTTGCCCGTGTCCGTCCCCAGTGCAAGTCCCAGGGACTGCCCAGAAGCAACAGCTGTAGTTGACTGTGTCTATAAGTTGCTGCACAGAAACTCAAGACTCCTTAGATGCACTCTCTAGCGATCATTCAGCTGGTACACCGATCTACTCGTGCTAGCAGAACACTTTGTGCCTGCAAACGCAGCGGCAGGAGTTCTGGTTAGCCAGGCGTTGCTTTTGCTGCTCAGTGGAAGAACGTACACTCTTGCCTGTACTCCGTGTTTGCGTTTCGGTTCCGAAGGTGTGGGTGAAAACAGAAACGGTACCTCTTGCAGGAAACACGCCTCCCGGTTTTCCTCTTTGCAGCACTGTTCCCTCATGGTGGTGAAGGCGGCCGTGACGGAGCTCAGCTGTTCCTGTGTGATCTGGGGCTTGTACTTGATGAGGTTGATGAGCATCCTGCAGGAAAAGCCAAGCGAGCCCTGTGAAGCCGCAGGTGAGGCAGCGCTCCTCAAGCACTAGTCCTGCACTCTCCCTCTCCCTCCCTTGCTACAGCTTTGTCATTTTCATTCACCACCCAGACAGTATTTGTAGCGGGGAGCAAAGATGCGCCCCGTTCCCCTGTGAGATAAGAGATCGGTGGTCGGGTTTGGAGGTGCTGCGCCATGAATATCGGTGAGAAACCGTGGAGGTGGTGCCTGTGTTGGGCACTGCTCCAGAGGGCTCAGGACAGTGCGGGTCCACCACAGCACAATTAATGGCTAAAGAGGGATTTGTTTCTTGCAGTGACTGGGGGGGGGGGGGGGGGCTGTCCTTCACGCAAGTTTTCTCTGACCAAGGCCACCAGACTCCAGAGCTTTTCTGAGACTGAAGGAGTGCGTGGGATGAGGAAAAATGGGTGGGCTTTCCCATCTGGGAAATGAGCCCTAATTAAGCCATAAAGGCCGTGCCGTACTTCAGGCAGCAGCTTCATCCTCCTTCTGCTGTCTTTTGATGCCGGGCCTTGTGCAGTGCCCGTGAAGGGCGGTGGGAGGGCAGGTGTAGCAGATCCAGCTTTGCACACCTGTGGCTTCCTTTCTGGCGGGGTGCACCCACGCAGCTCCCCACCTCTGAAAATGATGTTCTAATCCAGCGTAAGTTAATACACGTTCAACCAGAAAGCAGAAGAAAGTGGGACTAGCGCGAGAGGAAAGACGAGGAGCTTGGGAGAGGGGGTGGGGGACATAGGGCTGGTTTTCCGCTAGCCAAGTGCGGCACAAGAAGGCCAGCCAGGGTGGACAAGGGAAAAGGGCGCGTCGCCAGGATAAGAGTAAGAAACACTGGGGTAACAAACAGGCACGTCTTACTCCTGCTTCTTGTGCTGTAGTTTTTCCTCTTCAGAGGTACACAAGTCTTCGTGGAAAGTGAACAGCCCGGGAGTCAGTGCCAAGGGCACGTAGTGCTCATCCATTTCTAGTTTCCCCATGCACGGCCTCCTGAGGGCGTAGGAGCTGCTGCAGCAGTGGCAGACTCCGGGGTTTATTGGATCGCTCAGGTGCCTTCTGCATATTTCTCCAAGCACGAGATCCAGCTTTACCAAGAGAAGTGGAAAAAAAAAAAAAACCAAACCAAGAGACAACTTTACATTATTTTTTTCATTGACAAAAATCCCTGAAATCATGCTGCTCTTAGTGAAGTTATTTTTTTTTATAACTGAGAATTTAAATGAAACCTTGTTGGTAAGATAGGTAATAGTTTGTATTTCTACTGAATGCTGACTTTTGTCAGTGCAAAGATGGCTCAGGTTTTCCAGAATAAATATGTATGTGCAGCTTTAGGGACTATCTTTGCATTTGATTTGTTCTCATCGGGAGGGTTTCTGCGGTTATGTTCTTGTAAACGTGATGTTCTACAAAGGGGTGGCTGGAGGACAGGCTGAAGCTTTTCCAGGGGGTCGGCTTACAGGCCTGGAGAATTCTTAGGGAAGAGCTGAACAAAACTGATCCTTTTCACAGAGCACTAGAGCTTCAGGGATCTAGGAAGGATGAACTGGGAAGAGAGATCATCAGCTTCAGAGGGAGCAGGGCGGGATTGCCCGCGCTGCGCAACTGTGAACTGCCCCACAGCGGCCTGACAAGTTCCTGATCCTCCTGTCATTTAATTCAAGCGTTAACTGCAACGATGCTGAGTTACGCTTATTTCAGACCTGGAAATACATCTTCAGGCCAGGTCAAAAGCTCAGTAAACATTTTTTCTCATTTACCTTTACTCCAAGCTCTACAACTCTGCTGGCAGCAGAACTGGTGGCAGAGTTTCAAGAAAAAGTAGGACCAAGATAGAGAAGAAAAATACTCACGTTTTCCTCGGCACAAGGCAGTAGCTTGTCCTGGCTCAACTGGCAGCATTTGGCGCCGATTGCGGTCATTTGCTTGGTGAATTTTATCAGCTCGGCGGATGTCAGCTGAGGCATCTTCTTGGTGAAGCTCATGAGAAGCCTGAAATGATAATTTCTTTTGATATTGGTGTTTCTGTTCCGCCAGGCAGCAGTGAGCGAGCCGGTGCCTTCGCACGCGTCAAGCTGCAGCCAAACCCCCCCGAACGCTCAGGAGTGCACGGGCAGGACGAAGCCTGGCGTTCATAAACTCAAGTCAGCAAGTGTAAGCCTGCTCTGTTGGTTTGAGCACTCTCCTTTTTCTGACCAGTCTCTTAACAGGTTAAACAAATAAAATTAGGGATACAGCGGCCAGTTACATGCTGGTGGGCCCTCTTACCAGGTGGTACATATGTGTTTTAGGTGTTATTTGTTGCCCTGGGAGCGCGGGCAGCTTGTCCAAGAGCAAAATTGAACTGGAGTGACTTCTTGGCACACTGGATGAGAGCAGAAGATGAGCTCAAAAAATTTCACTTGTTTTTTCTTTTTAAAAGACCGCTTATTCACCCTCGTAGGCCGGAAAACCTGAACACCTGTTAGGGCAAGCAGAAGCAGCCCACCGGGTTTGTTGGAAACCCCTATTTCCAAATGTTCTTTAAAAATCAGACCTGTACGGGAGCGCAGAAAGCCCGACAGATCTCCCCAGAGGAGGCTAGCTGAAGCCTAATTTGAAGTATGCAAGCAGTTTGGAGGTTTCACTGAGATTGCTTACATACTTTGTTAGGCACGCGCTAATTAACATTGCAAATCGGGGCCAAAGTTCCCCCAGGAGGCTTGTGCCTGCATGTTGCATTGCAGCAGAGTAGACGGTTCAGCTGGTGCAGTTTTGCTCCGTCTACTGTAGTTAGATTTGTGTTAGAAATGTTAAGGTTTACATCTGCTGCAGGAGCTGGATAGGGCAAAGTCTTTTGCTGAAGACACAGCAACTGTCTTTTGGCCAAATTTATGACTTTTAAGTTACAGCTCGCAGCTCAAGATGCAGCTGCAAAGCGAGAACATCATAGGAAACATGGACGGGAGATTGATCAAGTTGTCGCTTCACATTTCATGAGTAAAGTTAAGGACAGAACTCATGAGAGGCCACAACGCTATCTTGGAAAAGAAAAAAAAACAAACAACCTAAAAATCATTAATACATTGGTTTAAATGTTCAAGTGGTGGTTTTTAGCCAAGCTTTTCTGACATGTGGCTTGACTCCAGCCCGAGTTGTGCGCAGCTGGCACAGGAGTAATGTAAGCATGTGAAAAAGGAATACTCGTTTTGGAAGTAGTAATCTCCTTTCTCCTTGTAAATGTCACAGCTCGTCTTCATGACAGTTTCGGTTTCATATATATGTTTCTTCAGTTCTTCCTCCTGAAAAAAATAAGGTAGTTTGAGGAGTCATTGTCTCGGGGGGAATGCAGCGCACCCTCCTGCCTCGTGGTATTGCCTGGATATCCATAGCTTCCTCTCACCTGATAAATACCACCTCTTTTTAATGCCATTAGAAAGTCTTCATCTGTCTGAAACCTCTCTAAACTGCCTGAAAGTGATAAATCTCCACCTTCAATCCCCTGGAAATACTTAACTTCGTATAACTGATGGAAGGCTGGGGCTGAGACACAGGGTGGCTCCTACCTGCCACCGCGTATTTACAACGCTGCTGTCTCTGAGACAATAACCATGAGCGCCTTCTACATTGTCAAGAAGACAACTGGCACCGCTAGGGAGCCCGAAAGCGAGCAGAGCTCACACAAATATTAGCTCCATCCCTTTCCCCAGCATCTCTGTTGATCCATGTTAAATTGCTTCTCAGTTGAAGATTGCGAAGGCTCTGCTGATGCTTTTTCCATACGGGAAGCAGTCGGGCCTTGCAATATTTGCCGGGTTTTTTACCGGAGCTGTGGGTACTCGCTCTAGACCTGGGGCAGGGATATTCCCTAGCCAGAACCAGTCGTGTGGTCACACGCGTGAGTCCACCCGTACGTTGTGTGGAGGTGGATGGCACCCACCCCTCTGCTGCAGCAGTCGTCTGGAGCACCAGTTTTGCAGCACTCTTTCAGCAGGTCCTCGTATCCTTTACCGATTCTTAAAAGCATCTGAGCAGAAAATTCAGGGTGTCTCCTGGAATATTCATACAGAAACCTGCAAGATGTGGAATAGCAGCAATTAGAGATAAGCTGACACAACTGCCCTCCAGGGGTCGGGGATGGTAGTGACAGCAGGAGTGCGTTCTGGATGGTTTTGTCAGAGGTACGGTGGAACGGGGAGGATTTCCCAGCGTCTCAGCCTGGCACTGAACCTGAACAAATGGTGGCTGCCTGAGCACAGCAGTGCCTGAGCAAGTCCTGTGCGTGTAACAGTCCCAGCTCAGTGTTAGCTTGGGTCAAGCCTGGCTTAGAGCTTTGCGGGGCTTGGGGTTTCGCTCTTTGTGTGATCCTATCGAAGTCATGATGAAGTAATTTCTACTAACAGACCCATTTCTGGGTAGACATTGAAAAGATTAGCTGTGCTGAGGCAGTCACCCCCCACGGCAGTTGTGCCCAATCAATTAGCTGCACTTTTCATAAACGAAAGTGCCGTGTACTGTTTGAAGGGAATTCTTTGGTTTTGGGACTCGATGCTGTTTCTGTTGCAGCCTGCGGCATTCTCGCCTGAGTTTACTACAGGTAGGATCAGGGCTTCCCGGCACAAAGGAACACAGCTGGAACAGAAATGGACCGATCCTGTTTGAATCACGACCGGAGTTTGACTTAAACAAGTGGGTTTTTTAAATTACCACTAAAGAGCGGCTCAAAGCTGTATTTTGGCCCTGAGAGCAGAACTGATAGTAGCTAAGTTTCACATCTGCCTCTTCAATTTTGTCTCTGAAATAACAGTTCTGCCCTGCTCTGCCTTTGTTCCCGTTCCACGCCTTCTAGGGCTGAGTGGAGATCGTCTGAGATGGAGTTTTTCGAGTTCGACTTGCACACTATCCCGTGCCCGCACGCCCACGGAGCAGACAAAGCCAAGGCTGATAAGCCGGGCTAGAACCCCCAAACTCTCATCTTGTGATGCAAGTATTGAAACAGCGAAATTGAAGAGTAGAGGAAGACCCGCGTTACCTGGCTAAGTGGGTATCTTGTTCTTGGGCAAAACGTTCGCATATTCCTTTGTCTTCGATAAACTCCCTGACGTGAGGGGACAAGCCAGCAGGTCTGTCATCATTTTCTGCGTTAACTATGCATTCGCTTCGTTGTAACAGAGGCTTTTCACAGCACGTCTTAATTTTACTTGATAGGATGTCTTGGTGGGTGCAGACATAGTGTAGAATCTCTTCCTGTAAAGCAAAAATGGGGATGAAGGGCACCAGATTTTGGTCGGTTTTGGATCAGTGTTTTTATCTCCATTTTACAGGCAGGGAAGGTGACTCCCAAAGAGCGGAGGCGGCTGGCCGAAGCTCTGTGACAGACATCTGGCAGAGCCAGGAAGAAGGCTGAAGCCCTGGCGATCTATTTGCTGCAGTCCCTTGCTTGCTGTTTGATAGGTGCTGCTAGGGAACCACCTAAACCGAGAAGTTCCCTGTGTCGCCACATACCACAGAGAAGCGGTGAGAGTGAAGGATTGGGTACGTGAGAAGAAGGCAGAGAAGGGAGGACGGGCAGACACTGTGTTCTGCCAGAAGCTGCATAGAAATCGATGTCACAGCTAGGAGCTGCAACCAAATCTGCTGAAGCAGTGTTAGGTCATTTTAGCCACAAAGTGATCTTTCTGCCTTTCTTGATGATTTCACACCAGGAAAAGTCAAATGGGAAAATCAACCGGGTTTTTAAACTGAAGAGTTAAACTCCAGTTTTGGAGAGCAATCAGTACAGCATAAGAGGGGAAAAAAAAATATCAGAAAACAACAAAAAGCATTCCATTTCTGCAGACATGTAACTACTAAACGTCTTACCCTATCGTGCATACAGTCCAGCATATCTCCACGACAGCAGTCCTCGTGCATGTTAGCAATGTCCATCACAAGTTTGTTAACAGTAGCAAAATCAGCTTTGGGGAATTTTTGGCTTATCTGAGCAAGTTTCCTACAACAAAGAAAAATGGTTATTGTTTATATTCACAGCATGACACCGTGAAAGCTATCATTGATCTTCTGTGGAGGGGTTATCCAAACTGCTCAGGAGGGGTCTCTCCTTGCTCCTGTTGAAGTTAACAAATAAATGTCCCTTGAAGCCACTAGCTGAGATTTTCAGGGTTACCTAAGGATCCTGGGTGAATTTCAGTGTGAGGTGGTGGAAAGAGAGGTAGGTGAGCATGAAATTACAGCAGCAACCTTGCATCAAAAATGGTTGAGAGAGATGACTTGTGTTTTTCTCACAATCTCTCTAACTTTCATCCCACAGAGATGTGTTCCTTTCACACTTTGGGATTAGATTTTGAAAGCTCGTGGCAGTTTGTAAGGAAACGCTGACTGCTGTCATGCACACATTTATATTCCGAATCTGTCTTCCTTGTTAGATGCTGCTAGTGACCTGCATACAAAAAGGCCACGGCTGCTATTTGGGGTCACTGTACTGGGTGCAGGTGTGGAGCCATCCACAGCTCACGCACAACATGCCCGCTGCATTTCAAAATAACGATAAACGCGGGGAAGACTCACAAAGCCTTTAAGGTCCTTTCTCCAAACTTCTTCAGGATTCCACATGTGTGTTCCTGCCTCAGGCCATCTTCTTTTATTGGCTTCACCACCTTCGGTGCCTGGCGGAAAGAAGGTGCAAACCATGGAAGTGGAAGAAAACACAAGACAACGCTCTATGCTAAAACTGTTGTGGCGATGGCTTTTTTTAAAGAGGGATTTTTTAATACTGAAAGAAGAATGCTGTCCAAGCCGTGATATCGTAGAATCCTAGAATCATAGAATGGTACACGTTGGAAAGGACCTTGAAGGTCATCGAGTTCCAACCCCCCTGCCATGGGCAGGGACACCTCCCACCAGCCCAGGTTGCCCAAGGCCACCTCCAGCCTGGCCTTGAACACCTCCAGGGATGGGGCCTCAACAACCTCTCTGGGAAACCTGTTCTAGTGCCTCACCACCCTTAAAGTGAAAAACTTCTTCCTAATGTTTAATCTAAACCTGCCCTCTGCCAGTTTATAGCCATTCCCGAACTAACTGTTGTGCTTGCTCTTTATTCACCAGCAGTTATTAAGTAAGTGTTCTGTGAAAAGAAACCAGAAGCCTTTTAGACAACGGTTTCAGTATTTTTAGCGTAGGGGAAGAAATCATCACCTGGGAATTACCTGACCGGCTCTTCGTTATTATTAGCTAATGTACCATTAACTATGCCACCACTTGTGGCCCAGCCAAACTGCACGAAGGCCATAATCAGCTCTTCAGCAAGGGCAGGTTCCTCATCCGTATTTTACACCGCTTACAGGTATTTTCCTCTGAATTTCTGACACTGATTACGTGTGGGCTGCGTCTTTGCAAACTCTCGGCTGAGCAGGAGATGTGTCGTGGGGTACCAGCAGTTTGTCAGACCTGTGCACTATGCACAGCACCACATCCTCCCTCGGCGTCCTTACGACAGACCCAGCGCCGGTGGCAGAGTCGGGGTGGGCAACGACGCTGTCACGGGGAGCGGGGACTTCCTTGGGCTCCCCGTAAAGCTCTATCTGCCCAACACCCCGCAGTTGGGAATTCTTATTGAGCAGTTCAAACTATAATGCAAAGGAGCATTTAAGCCTGATTTCAGCTTGTCCTTAACTAGGTGAGTTATAATATCAGATTCGGATGCTGAAAAAGAAATGGCTGATATCTCTGCTTTGGTATCTGTTCAGCTATAGGAAGTCCCTGGTTGCGCGTGAATAAACTAAACCCCTGTGACGGAATACCTGTCTCTGAAAGCATTCCTCCAGGTGGTGAGTGGGGTCTTCAGCACTTCCGCAGCAATTCTTCATCATGTCATCGTACCGGAGAGCAACAGAAAGGATTGTTGGGGCATAGAGGAAAGGATGCCTTCTGGAAACCTCGTAGATGAAACTAAAACCCGGAGAAAAATGTCCTTAGTTTCGGAGAAACTACCTACGTGCAGGCGGCAGCAGTGTTATTGCAGTATCTGTCGTATATTAAAATGATATCTACTAGAAGTGATTGTTTTCCTGTCATAACGACAAGCTTTATAGCGTGGTGTTTATCTTGGAAAATTCTGATGGGGCTGACGTTTTCCTGGAAATAGAAGTCTCAGATCCTGCCAGCTGTGGCTCAGAGGCAGCAAAAGTTGTGCTTGGCTTTTAAGGACTGAAGGGAGGTGCTTGGTTTCAGCTACAATAAACTAGGCCAGCTCGTTTGTCATTTGGAACTATATCCAAAGCAGGAGGTGGGGGAACAGGCTTTGCATAATGACAATTACAGCTAGATGAATTATGCAAGTAATTTATATTAGGAAGAAAAATGAATACAAGATTACCGAAAAGCTTAGACTGAACTTTTTGGTGGATAGTGCATTTGCTGTCCCCAGGCCCATAACTGTTACAGTTAAGCAACAAATCTCTGATTTATTTACTTACTATCCTGTTAATGGCAGTTGCTGCTGTGAATGATTTTTGCAGGCAGCTTCAGCATTTGGCTTTTCAAAAGGAGATATGATCCCTCTCGATGAATTTTTAAGGGAGAGGAAGCAGTAGTTTCTCTCAGGATCATTTTTAGTACAGCAATCGGTAAACTTGGGCAGGTTTTCCTCCTGGCATATCGTATCGAGGAAAATCCTGTCCTGTGAAAAATGAGAAAAAAAAGTTAATTGGTGCGAGGACTCCAGTTTACTCCTCTGCTCTCTCTGAGGAGGCTACAACAAGTCCTGACCTGCATAAACTCTCAGTTTCTCTCTTTATTACTTCCTGCTTTGACTGCAGTGAGAAACACACTGACCTCTTAAACCTGTAAGCGATGATTTCTCAAAGTCTCACACCTACCGTTTATGCCAAGACAGACTTCGAACTGGAAACACACTTACCATATTATTCAGACCTTTTCTTGATAACAACCACGATGATTGTTCGGTTTGTGTACTGCAGTTCGCAGCACGGCAGGATCTATCCTTTTCTAAGGACAGTCAGGTCCGCACAAGGAAAAGTGTCTCGTTTCTTCTTCGTCATTAGCAGTGCTCAGGGTCAGCTGTGAGTCGCGCCTCAGCTGGGAACTGTTTTAATTCAGGGTTTGTTTCAGTGCGTCTCACAAATCAGAAATGAGCCGTAACACAGACTGCCATTCACGTTTCCTGATTCAGTCTGCCACAGCTCCGAAAGTGTGTGGGAGCAGACACCATCAAAAACCAGGAATGTGAGTTAATAGAGTGGGGCAAGTGCCTATAAACAACTCATTTGCTAGAAACGCCTAATTTGGCTTCCCCTGAATTTTGTTACATCAGCCGTAAAAGCACAACTTTCTGAACATTTTTTAGAAAGATACAGGTCAAGGATTTGAAAAGATGCTGTGATATTTGGGGTGGGGGGAAGAGC
>NW_009648888.1:103952-147351 GCF_000708025.1 Charadrius vociferus
GAAGAGCGGGTCTTAGTTTGCCTCCACCTATCTTGAGATGCTTTATAGATTGGAGCTCAGAGAATGAAAGAGTCAGTAAGGCCAAATGCGTGTACACAAGCCAAGTCTCTTACTAACGTATTCATGCCTCCTTGGAAAAATGCATACCAGGGCTCTGAAGTTACAAGTCACTTCTGAAAATGTTTGCCACCTAAGCAGCACAAACGTGCTTACCAGAGGCTTCACGCAGTCGGGGTTGGCTCTGGGTGCGGCAGCACACCTTTTGGCGAGGTCTGTGACATCTTCAGCCATTTTAACCGCTTTGTCAAACGTCCCTTCTTGCACATACTGAGCAAACATGATCATGGCACTACGAGAAGAACACACAGCATTAAACCTGTTGCTGGCTACCTGAAAACTAATTGTTTGACTTTTACGTGTGAGACAGTAAGAGGATCCGTGTGTCCCCGGGCTGAGTTGCGCGGGCTGGCAGGACGGGTGAGGGTTCGGCTCACCGTGCATGCTCATTTCCAAATGACACAGTGGCAGCAAATTTGCAAGTAGACGCTTTACCTGGGCAACTTACATGGCTTTAAAATTATTCTCCTGCAGCTGAGAAAAACGTCGGCCAATGCTGGTTTTTTCCTCTGCAAAACAAGATAATTCGAATGAAAAATGTTTACTAAATGCTTCATCAAATGCTTTTTATTTTTGGTACTGGATCCCTGGAGGAAGGCTGGGGTAATGGCACTGGGAGCTGGAAGGCATAAGATCGAACTCTCTATTTGACTTAAGCACGAGGATGCGAAAAGATGTTTCTGACCTACAATGTAATAGGGCCAATGTAATTTCCCTGCCGGGCTCAAGTGTTGGGGGGAGGAACACACTAAAACCCGGAGGGCGTTCAGCTACTTTGGTGATGCACTTCACATAATTAAATAAGCACCTTACAGAGCACCTTGTAACCTTGCCTTAGCTATTTAAAGATGTGCTTCACCACTCTTTAGCTACGGATGAAGGATTTTCTCTGCAGAAAAGAGGGGATAAGTTGAGGATTACATAGGTAGGCAAAGCTTCTAAAGAATTCACCGAGATGCATCCTTCTGTCCGTGTTGTGAACTGGCCCAGAGGAAGATAAATCTGTCCAATCTATGTGAAGATTCTGTGCAAATATTTTTCCTTTGCCACTGGGCCTTTGTTAATGGGCAAACCTAAATGCAGTAATTTCTTGAGTTCCTTCTTTGTCAGAGAATATTCTGAGAGATTAATTTTAAAATAAGAGGCCTGCTCCCAAATCAACATGCTACTGTCTCACCCTCGTGTCGGTAGGGTTGAGGATCAAACAAATCAAAGAAATAAGCCAACTTCTCCCTCAAAGTAACGAGGGTGTCACTTGAGATGATAACATGAGATAAATGACACAAACATAGGTTCTGTTTTACACTGTTGGGCCATTTAGCGCGTTTGGAAGTTTTAAAGTTGAAAAAAAAGTTGACTAATGATAACAGGACGTGATGTGAAAAGCATCTGAGCGGCACGCTATTGGAGGGTTTCAGCTGTCCCATTTTAGGCACTTAACCTTAGCGAGAAGTGCGGTCATCGCAGGCTCCTTCGCAAGTTGGTGAAGAGAGAGTGAGACCCCTCCAAAGGCTAATACAGAGCAACAGCATAACGTAGCTCCTCTGAATGGCAACCTGGAGGTAGCATCCCTCTTGGGACTCCTCTCTCTCGCTGCCTCGTGAACTACGGAGAGGGGCTGGAGCAACTGCAGGCTTAACTTCAGTTTTTGGAGCTCCTGAAATTACTGGGGTAATCACATTCCTAGGTATTAAATTACCTTTCAACAGACCGGCCCTCCTGCACTCTACGTAGATTCTCAAGCTATAAAAAAGCAACACATCTAAGTCTGATCACAAAAAAATTATACAAATACAGTTTTATTGTCTACCTTTCACCCAGAAGAAGATACCCAGGGAAGCGAAGCGAGCTACCAAATAACCATACCTGCTAAGTGGTATGGTTCCGTATTATACAAAAGAATAGAGTAAAAGTATAAGATATATTCTTACCTATGTCCCGATAGCTTCTAGGCAGGGCTTTGACTACAGCAAGGCTCACCAATACAATAACATAAATTACTGTTCTCCAATTCATACTGTCAGATTTCGGCAGGGGCCTGCCGTGAGCTTGGTTCATCTGTGAAAGGCAGAAAGAATTAGGGGAAAGAGAAAAAAAAATTTTATACTCTCCCAAACAATGTCTGGTTAATCAAAACCCTTTTACCGTCATATATAACGTTAGCCCTTTGCGAATATTCCCACAATAATTAGACACGCCATTGTTTGCTCAGTGTGATGAACCGACCAGTTTGTTGCAAAGAAAGGACCTTGGAGATTCTGGTTTTTTTCCCCTGAAATTTAGACGAATAGACATTTTTAAATTATCACACTTCAAACAAGAAGGTTAAACACTCCTCAAGCTTTTTATCGTACTGATCTCATCTACTTACACGCTTGTTCAAAGGTGAGTGCTGGGCAGAAGATGCCTTCGTAACACATTGCTGACTAAAAAATGCCACGTTCAGCTGTTAACTTGGTATTTTTGCACCCCTCCTTGCTCCCAGCTCCCAAGGTGTCACGGCGAAAAGGCTGAACTAAGTACCCCCTACAATATTTTTGCAGCATTAACAATTACCGCCAAAGTATCCCTCAAATCTTAAAACAACAGCAACCCCCAAACTGTAGAATGACGGGGAAAATTCCAGGTAATAATTTCGCTGACATTAAAAAAAGGTATGCTGTAAGCATGAGCATGACAAAAATGTCGAATTTTTGGAGATAGCCTGGCTTTAGAGAGGCACAGATATCTGTAACGGAGAGGTAGGTGGGAAGGACACACGTATTTGGTCTGAAGGAACAGGCAAAGCCAGACTTTTTATTTCTTTGGAGACAAAACCCCACAATACTCCTTGTCCCGTGCTGCAGGAAGGCAATGAGGGTTGTTGGTTATCACATCAGATGGTATCAAAAGGGAAAAAGATTCTGAGTGAGAAGATGGGAACACGGTCATCAGAGCAGGAGGCCTGAAATCTAAGGTGGAACCACATCTGTT
Organism: Charadrius vociferus; assembly: GCF_000708025.1. Taxonomy (NCBI): domain Eukaryota; kingdom Metazoa; phylum Chordata; class Aves; order Charadriiformes; family Charadriidae; genus Charadrius; species Charadrius vociferus. The sequence goes on from NW_009648888.1 coordinate 107,043, forward strand.
GAGGAAAACACAAATAAGCTGTGTCACACTGTTGACTAAAATACCCGATAGGCAATAGCGAAATCTACTGGGAAGAAAGAGGTCTGGAGGTTACGGACTGCGTTTCTACATATATGATCCTCATTAAGTCCATAGAAGCAGATCAGAGAAAGTTTTTCTGTTTCCAAAAGGCCGATTCCCTCCTGCTCTTGGGAGCCAGCGCTATCCCCCGCCTGGGAGTTGCAGATTCCTCCCTCCAGCACCCGGGACTCAGCAGCATCCCGTCGTGAGGCTGCCAGAGCAGAGTCCCCGCGGGGACAATTTGGGGACCGTCCAGGGTGTTCCCGATTCTATTTCACCTGAAGGAGCAGGGAGAGATGAAGACTGATCCTCTCCTTTCCAGAGTAACACCCGAACACGACCTTGTTACTACAAGCTATAAAAATGAAGGGGGTGGGGTGTATTACTTGAGGTGGAGCTGCAGAAACCGCTGAGACGCTGATGTCAGAGGCTTTGTATAGGAAATTATTCTTCGGCTAGAAAGAGGGTGTGTCAGAGATTAGAGAGGTGTAATGTGTTGTCTGAAGTATTTCTGGAAGCTGCGCTTGGATGCTGCATTTAAAATCCCTTAAATTCCGTTTTTCCACTGCCCTTTTGCACGCTTAGCAGGACAGTTAACTACTTTTCACTTTTCTTTGAAAATACTTGCCACTGTTCAGATGGCAACCTGCTTATTTACAATGAACACTCTCTAATTTGCAGGAGGAAAATGTATGTATAGTATTTAACTGAAAAAAATAGTGTGGCAAACACTAGGAATGAGAAATGAAGAGCTTATGTCCTTATTACAAGTTCCCGTTGTCCTTCAAAGTATGCAAACCACGTTGACCTGTTCAGTTTTACACCTACTGAGAACCCAGCTGTTTCCAGAACTTCTTAGAAAGGTGTCTTGCAAGGTCAAGATAGGGCTAAGAGCAGCTGATGCTCCTCAGGGTGGGGAATTGTGAATTCCCACCAGCTGGGGATGGTTGGTGGGGGATGCTGCATACCCCCTTGAAATGCCGGGGTGGTTGGCTGCTGCCTTTTGCTGTGTCTGCTCTGTAGCAGGGAGGTGAGTTAGTTTTATATTAGATATTTATGTTTTTGATGATATTCCCCAATTTTAGGGCAAGGTCTCTGTCTCAGGCTGGTGTGTGTTCCCAACGGGCTTCAGTCATTGATTATCGTTGTTGAACTAGGCCAATAATGTGCATTTGTGGGTGCCCAGGGCTTAGCTAGTTTGTTTCCGCTCTTACTAATGAGCGCAGAATTTGTGTATTCTGCTTTTACTTAGGTCGGCTTCTTCATGATTGTATCAATACTTGAATCCCTTCTCTTGAAACAGAAGTTGGAAACTTGATAATGAGGTAAGCTGCAAGTTACTAATGCTTCTGTACCTTTTGTTGCCCCATCTCCCCAGAAACCTGCACAGTAAGATGAGTGTGTCTTGAACCTAGAGGTTATTGAACCGTCATTATTCAGACTATTAATCTGCACAGGCAAGAAAAATGAGATTTAGATTATTTGCTGGTGAGATGGGCTGTTGTAACCAGGCCCGTTCATATTCCAGGATTTTGTATCACTCCTGAGGTCTCCCTCTTTAGACTTACTGCTCTGTTGAGCAGCAGTGTGACTGTTTTGCTGCTCGTGAAAGCTTTATCCATGTCTAATTTAGCTTTGCCTTTGTAGGACTGAGCCTGCCACTGCCTGTATTCATAAGGAAGTCTCATAAGTCCTGTCTTACTTTGGCTTTTCAAGGAAGGGGAAGAATATCATAAAAGATGATCATTAGATAATGAGGTGTTGCTGACGCAGTTCTTCACTGCATTCCTGTAAATAGCTGTGTCAAAAGATGAAAGTAAATAAATACTTAAATGCACACACATGCGGTGTTTATAGGTATACATAAGCATATATAAAAATTCTAGTTCTTTTAACTTGTTACTCTGACAAGATTGTAAAGCCGAGGTGGTCACAGATTGCCCTTGAAAAATCTCATTCTTAGGGAGTTTCATTCTATGATGTTAAAAATTAAGAATCCAGCTGGTGTGGAGGTTGGTTTAGGCGTATGGCAACAGCCTGTGTTGTCTATAAGGCCTCTACCCCTGACTACAAATACTGTGATTGGTTTGTCTGTAATGACTCCAGCTTCAATATACCCTGGCTGAACAAGAAATACACCCGATGAGTAAGGCGCAGCTGGTTGATCCGCGAAGCGTGTTTGCTCACAGAGGTAGCAGAGTCACCGTGAGGCTGGTAGGGGGCAGCGGTTCTGCCCCAGCAGTAGAACTGTCTGCGTTTTTGGAAATGAGAAATAATTCTCTGCTATGAAGAACAAGAGTAAACGTGTTGTTTTAAATGCTAAAAATAAAAAAAGGAAGTCTGGTTCATTTTTGCAGGTTTGCGTTGTGTAATTTTCATTGCAAACCCTGACTCCTTTCCTCCTTGTCTTCCAGTAATTGCTTTGTGGCTGAATATACAGAATTGTCCACTGAAAACCAAAACCTTTTCAGTTTTTCCAGTTACCTGCAGATTCCCTAAGAAAACTCGTGACTCCTTTCCTCCTCGTCTTCCAGTAATTGCTTTGTGGTTGAATATACAGAATTGTCCACTGAAAGCCAAAACCTTTTCAGCTTTTCCACTGTTACCTGCAGATTCCCTAAGAAAACTCAATCTCATAGAATGTATTTGAGTCTTTTCTGGAAATATTTAGCTCAAAAATTAACTCAGTCCTCTGTACTCTTGTACAGGTGTGGGAACGGCATTCCAGGAGCTCTGAGCTGGGATTATGCTCAGCTCCTCTTGCTAAAACAGTCTGAATTTATCATGTGTGCTATGGCTGTATGGACCAGACCCAGCCTCATTTGCCTGAGAGCCTTTGGCTGGAGTGGTACAACTTGAGGCTTTTGGAAGCTGAGCAGAGTTTTCTGTGTGGCTTTTAGGGTCTGCTTTGCAGCTTTCTGAAAAGGGCATAGTGTTTTCTCTTGTGATGCCTTGTGAGACTACCACAATTGGCACTCATTGATGAATCCCTGCCTTAAAAAGTAAGGCGTGGCACGGGACATGTTCTGTAAAACTTATTACCTGTATAATGAGCAAATCTTTTCCAGTGTATGTAGCCTGGAGGCAATAGAGGGAGGAAATTCAAGTTGTTCACTTGATTGATGCAAATGATTTAACAGATTATTTGGCAGTGCTGGGAAGTCTGATGGTAAGAACTATTCTTTTCAGCCCTGAAAACGACTAGTTACATCAAAATCATTTATGAACTTCTGTTTGACCTGGACGTTATTTCCTGACTGGGTATGTTTTGCCAAAAGTGCATGTCTTCACCTGTTTTCCAACTATATATGTAATCTGGACCTTGTTATTTTTAAAAGTCTTTATAAATTCATGGACTATCAGTACAAGTGTAGCTTGATTCATAAAAAGCAGGCAATTTTGGACATGGTATTAAAGTTTTCTCTTGCTCCCCAGTTAAGTCTGTTTTCTGTTCTGTGTTGAAAAGACATATGCGGTGTAACACAAAGCATAATTTGTCTAGCTAAAAGGATCACGTTCAAATTCTTGGAACTTGAGGGAATGAAAAGACTCGTGTCTGATGTCTGTCTGTCTTCTTTTTTTCTTTTGTTCACTTTTAGGTACTTTGCGTAGCCCCTTAGTTTGATATGAATTGACAGTTTTTCCTTGGTTCCTTGTCTTCGGGAGTGTTCACCCCGTGGGTGTATAAGCATGTCGGCGCAGGAGACGTGATAACCTCTAGGAGTACTGCTGGGAGCATGCCCAGGCCACGCACGCCTACGCGCTGCCGTAAGTTGGCAACAAATTCCTCTGTCCTTTGGTTCCTCTGAGTCACTTGGCTGGGAATGAAACAACTTTCCTCACCGCTTTTCTGGCAGCGCTTCTCTCTCTCCCATTTGTCTCTGGGCTTGCGAGGATGCGTTCGCTGCGTGTGTTGTGTCAGAGTGGTGTGTGGGTGGAAAGTGTGCGGGGTGCTCTGCGTGGTCCTGGTGTTGGAAATAACCAGACAGGTGTCCCAGGAGGACTTGTCCGTGTGGGTGTTGGTGGTGTAGGTCTCGGCATGCCACAAGGGAGAAAGCTTTGGTCGGTTTTCCTTTTTGCAGTCTGGATCTGTTAAACAAAACGCCCTTTTGAGAGGCATAAACTGGCATACAACAGAGTGGCAATCGTAGATCACTCCCAAGAGGGGCCTCCAAGGAAGTCCGGTGTTAACAAATGGGGCTGTCCCCATTTGCCCTGGAGCTCCGGCTGTGCGACCTAGCCCACGCAGGGGTTGCCAGTCGTGCTGTCGGTCCTTCGGTGTCATTGCATCTAGGGTCAAGTGCTAGAAATGTTGCCTTGTCTGCAACTTCTTTGATTCTGGTAAATTTAATGGAGTACTACAAAGAGAAACAAGAAGGAACGCCACCTTTGACCAAACAGAAAGATAAAATCTTCATGTACAGGATATATTAATTTGGTTCAGACTCAGTAGCCCTCTTTGCAAGGTAAATTTGCATAAAGCTCACAACCTTTCTTGCTTTGTGACTCTTCTCCTTCGTGCCTCTTCCCTTTCCCTTAACTTTTGCCCCAATCTTAATGGGATGCTGGAAGCGGGATGGCTGTTCTCCAGGGCGTCCGCTGGCTGTGTAATACCGTGTGGGTAGCAGGGTGACAGAGCCATCTAGTTTTCTAGAAGAGGTTCAGTCGGTGACTGATATGACATGAAAGGTCACCTAATTGCCCTAGAAGATATGATTGTCACTTATGCACCATTAAGGACTGCTGTGTGGCCTCGTCTTGTGGGAATTCCTCCTGAGCTTCTAAGAAAAGATCCAGGTTTCATCCATATTTGAGGCTGTTGTCCCAGCTTCAGTCGTATGAAGCGGTGCCTTTCTCCCAGCCATGCGTGAGAGGAAAAAGAAACCATCCCACCGCTGCTGCCTGCTGAAGGGGAGATCTGTGGCACTGTTCGCACCTCCTGCAGGCAGCCAGCCTTTTACTTCAGTCTTTCCAAGTGTAAGAAGTCAAGCTTCCACCTGAAGTGCAATGTGGTCACCCCCAGGATATGAATTGTACCCTGTGAGTTTTACTATTCTGATTTCCACCCCGCTGTACACTTCCACTTAATTTCAGAACCATGTCAAAAGCAAAACATGCTTCTCCTTCTTCCACTTCCACTTAATTTCAGAAGCATGTCAAAAGCAAAACATGCTTCTCCTCTAGAGTCAAAAAAACCCCAACGTTCTAGTAACTCCAGGAGCTATTGCTCGCCTCAGAGGCCATCTCCTTTATAGCAAACACTTTTGACAGTAAAAAAAAAAAAAAAAAAACCAACAAAAAAACAAAAGGAGAGAAAACAGATACCTACCCACGACTTGGACGAATGATACCTCTGTGCTGGAGTTGAAGTCCCAGTCTAGTTCAAGGGGTGGTGTTCGTGCCAGTATGGCTTCGTGAAGAGAACCGAGTGTCTGGTTTTGTCCTGTAGGATGATTTCTTTCACACCATAATGAACTTGCTTCGTTGGATATAACCTTGCTCTGCCTTAGGTGAGGGTCACTTGCAGGAGAGGCTCTTCCCCTTCCTGTGTTCAGCGCAATGAATGTCCTTCTGGAGAGTCTGGACTGAAGTAGTTACCATTTCCTAAGAGGGAGGAAAAAAGTACTCTTTGATCCTCGCTATTGGGATCCTGCAGCTCAGTATTTAGTGTGAAAGCTTTAAAGGAGTGGTGCTTTTTAGAGGCTGCTGCATACGTATTTGTTACCAACACACTATGCCCTTCATTGGGAAGCAAAGCTGGTATGTGAGCTAACTGTGAGAGCGTAAGATGAACCTACAACATATGGAATGGAAGAGGTAAGAAATTCCTCAAGTTAAAATCCTTTGCCCCCAGCCACCCTCCCCTTAACTTCCTAAGCAAAACACTCCTACGTTTATCTGTGTTCCAAATCCCACCGTGGGTTGATTGCGAGTGCAGTGGGCACAACAAAGTACAAAGGGTGACATTTACAACTTGTCCTTGTCTTTATCTGGCACCTGTAGGCGTGATGGTCTAGCCAAGTGAAACACCATGGCTGAATGTCAAAACAAGTTATCTTAACACACCACCATCGCTGTTATCTTAACACAACACAAACTTGGGTTGCAGTGACCTGCTTACACAGCGCTTTTGAGTAAGGCAGGGAACGCCACTAGAACTGCCCACAGGTAAGAAAACAAAATGCATGTGCTTTTGAGATGTCCCAATTAATTCCTTGCAGCTGCTTTGTGAAAGGTGCTGATCCCGGGAGAGTGTGTATTGCACAGCTGAGGTGGGATGTAGTGGAGTTTGAGCTTCTGGAGTACAAATTCTCCCTTTGCTCTTGGAGTGAAGTGTCTGGCGTTGCCTTGTGCAGGCTTTTTCTTCTGACAGATTTATCTGACAGACAGGAGTCATATAAATGGCCACTCCAGCCGGCTGACTTAATGATCTAAGTGCCTTCACTGATGTTTGCTGTGTCAGGTTTTGTTGTCAAGTGGTTTGTAAAGATATGACATACCTTTTCCAAGTATGGCACAGCATCTGTTTGCTTGCAGTATTTGTCTGTCTTGGCTGTGAAATCTGCAATTGTTTTCTTTATTTTTCCATCTGCCATCTGGGGGCCGCGTTTAATGAGATGAGGAAGCAATCTGAAGAAGTCAAATGCAGAGTTAGCTCTAAGTACTGAAGCTTGACACGTGGATTTGTGATATCATCTAAAGTCTGTAACTGTACAGTATGTCCGGAAGGGCATATGTGGTGGCTGCCCCCTGTGGCTCTATTTCTATCTCATTTTATGTCTACTTCTCCCACAACTGTATTCTCCCTTTCTCTTCCTTCACATTTGAAGGAGCACATGTTGATATTTTCAGTTAAGCCCATCAATAAGACACGTATCTGCTAGGTTACAGGCTTCAGTGTAGTCAACTGAGGGAGCTACATTGATATGAAACTCTATGTGCTATTGGCTAAACAGATTTTCTCACTTAAATGCCACTTCCCAAAGTCAGTAGTGTTTGGAAGCACTGGGAACTCTAAGGCCTACTGCTCTCTAGGTATGTGATCCAAGATGCAAAAGATTTTAAAACAAAAACACAAAAAAAACCCACCTTGATTTGTGCTTGCATGCTCTTTTTGTTTGGAAAAAGAGGAGACAGGTAAATGTCTTAATTTCCCACAGAAAACAAAATTATTTCCAGTTTGTGGGCAGTCTCTCTGAGTCATCCTGGTAATTTTGCTGACAATATACTCCATCACTCCATCACTGACAAGAAGTGCAACTGAAGTACAATTCTGTCACATGTGACGTATCTGTTGTTGTCGGTGAGAAACTTGTGATGTAATTATCTGGCTTCCGATGGAAGTGACGAAAGCTTTAGGTATAATATGATTCTTACATATAGTAAGTCTGCCCAAATGTAGAAAAAGCGTCTCAGTATTTTAAGGAATTACCTGATGGTATCTCCACGAAAGAAGGATCTGGATTCAAAAGCTGATTAAAATTAGTTGCTGTACTTGATATTTCCATAACATTGATTTCTAATTAAGAGTATGTGCTATTCCCTTCATTTAGAGCAGCAGACACAGCTTCACCATCAGTTCTGTTCTACATTAAAAATCAAAAGGACTTTACTCAGAAAGCAGCATCAGAACTGTGGATGCGCTTGTGGGAAATCTTCTGCGTAAGAATGGTATGTGCGTTGCAGATTATTCCCTGTCTCTGTTCTCCACCATATTTTCAAGTTTTGGGACACCCTGTCCATGATGCTTTCTTAAACGCTGTTGGGACACTTCATCTGTTGTGAAACCTGACTCTCCAAATTTGTACAGTCTCACAGTAGTAGTACTCATGAATTCTGCCTGAGTCCTTAATTCCTTTCCCTATGTGAACAAGCTACAATAATGAGTATGTTATCTATTAAAATGAGCATGTTTCACAAATGAAGAGAGACAACCCCCCTGAAAAATCTATTTCTTAGGCAAGTCTGACATTATTGGGATCTAGAGGGGTTTGATTACTATTATTTTTTATCATTGCAGCAAGAGAAAAAATGCATGTAAGGTTGAAAAAAAAAAAATCAACAAACAGAAGTGCTTAACAAAACAAAAACAGAGGTTTGGGGGGGATGGAGAATACTATAATAGCTTTAGATTCAGGCAAATGTTGGGACTAGGCTGTTTACAGCACTTTTATACTGCGCACTCATAGTTGATAACCAGAACATGTGTAGGAGCATCAAGAAATGGAGACCTGCCTGCAACCATCGGTATGTAACTGTAATGAAAAGAAAATTTAAAAGCTGTTGTAATGCTACTCAAAGCTTCTAAGCAGCTATATTTTAATAAGAAAATAAACGACATGTATTTTTACCTCTGCTAATGGCCCAAATGACTCATGAAAGTCACCATATGCCTCCTTGTGTTTTCAGACCCGAATGGTTATCCGTATTCCATATTTGAAAAGATATACATGTACATAAAATTATGATGATAGCCAAAGATTTCAAGAGTTTTACAGTGGAGAAATTCTGACTCCCGTACTTATTGTTTTTTTCTCCTCTTTGTGCTTACTTAAATTCCGGGCTCTTTGAGAGTTGGTATTTTTCCTGGGAAAATAGAGAAGAAAGGAAGGCAGAGAAATTGAGAATCAAACCCAGGAAAATACGGGTGTTATTACTAGAATATTGCAATCTGAAAATACAGAATAAGTTTTTCAAGAAAAGTATTTTTCTTTTAATATTTTTTTAATGAGAAATTATCTGATGAGACAGCGGTGGGTGAAAGACTCCAGTATTTGAAGTGCGTATGCAGCTTCTTCTAAGATTGTACCAATGTTTCTTCAAATTGTTCTATTCTACCTGACATGTGGAGCTATGCTTTTTGTAACAGCGCTTCTGGACACACTGATAAAATGCGACCGTGGCCTTGATAGAGAAGTACTGTGTGAAACAGAGGTACGTTTCAGACTTTCAGGGACTCTAACTTCTGCGTTCTAAGACTTTGGCAACTCTCTGTAGGGATGGGGCTGGGAGCACAGCTGGCTGCAAGAAGTGAAGTGAAGTCATTGGCACTAAAATTCCCAATGCACTTCCACGCTTTGACAGCTAATTGTGTGCATATTCTTGAGGAAACTTGCAGCAGTGTGAATTGCTCATTCACGTGGTAGCAGGTGGACCCAAAAATCTGTGTCCTTCCAGGTTCATTCCCCTCTCTAGCAAGTTATTTTTGGTTGTTTTCCTATCCAGTACTTCATGTTGACTATAAATACTCCTCCTTGTGTGCTTTTTGTTGCTTGAATCCCAGAAGTTTCTAGGTGCTTTATGCTCTTAATTGTTAATCATACTGATGATAAAACATTTTGCTGCCTCGCCGCAGTTGGTGATATGTTTTTGAGGGCTCTTTTCGCCTTCCCTTCATGAATAAGATGTACTGGTTAGCATTAATATTGCCAGGAAAGGCAAGGCGTCCTGCCCAAGCTGTGCTCCCTGTAGTGGAGGGCTACGTGCCAAGGCCCTACCGTGCATGTCGCCGAGGGTTGTGCTGCGAGGATGTGCGAGCTGGCACCTCTTCCCGATTCAAGCAAGCGTTAGGTATTTCTGTCTGAGGTGGGGATTTTCTATGCTGTGGAAAAGCAGAAGCATCTGTCAAAGGGGAAAAAAACATTACTGACATGAGAAATGTTAACTTGATGTTTCATTCGGACTGCTTTGAAACTTCTTCCCTGTAGATTTCTGAACTGCTGGACAAAGTCACATTTAGGCTCTGGGGAACAAAGGAAGGATCGGTGAGGCTTTGTGCTGCAGTCTCTGTGGGGAAATGTGCTCCTTTTGGGGAATAAATTAAGGCACTCAGATACAGTTTACAAAAATGCCAGTGTTTAACCAAGGTTTGATGGGAGTGGTACCATTACCTTCAGCTGGTATAGACCAAACTGGTCCTAAGCATGTCACAAAAAGTCACCCTTTGAGTGCCTGGTCCTGAGGCAGGCGTGTTTGCTACCTCAATGTCCTTAAAGGCTTTTCCAAGTCCTCACAGCTCTGTGGTGACAGACTGTCTGTGCATTTGTCTGAAAAAGCCCAAGCCCACCCTCAAAATATTTATAACAGAGTTACAGGAAATAACTGGTGCAGGTTAGCAAGGACTACATAGAATTTTTGGGTTTGGTTGGTTTTGTTCCTGTTGTTTCCCCACCACCACCACCCATGGTGTTTTAGCCAATGAGGGTCAAATAAACTCAGGTATCCACAGTTTATTTGGAAAACATCGTTAGGCTTTTCATTTTGGAGATCTTGAAAATAAAGAACTGTTAGATTGGGTTCTGGTTACATGTGATACAAATCCCCACCGTAAGGGTTCTGTAAAAGATAGGTTCAGTTGGAAGTTTTCAATTTGTCCCACTTGAAACGAACATGTTCAAAAAAGGCAGGTATTTGCAGAGAGTGATGCGTATCTATGTCTAAATCAGAAGCCCTTTATCTAGCATTCACTGAAATGTTTTCAATATGTAGAAAGCAATTACTATAACTTTTAAGTTAATGAGGATTCCTATATGCTGAAAAATGACATGTAAAATGATGGTATTTGGGGGTTTTGTTGATGTCTCTCAACTTTTTTTTTTTTTACTTAAACGTTTTTATCTTGAAGTAGTCAATGTTTCATTGAAAATAAAGATTATTACCTGTCACGGACATTTTCTTTTTTCTTTTTTTCTTTTTTTTTAAAGGAAAATCAGAATCATTGAAGAGGTACAGATTCTTCCTGTTGGGGCAGGGGGAACCCAACAAACCAATCGCCAAAACCCAAACAAAACCCCCAAAACTTCAATGTTTAAGTCATCATAGGTAGCATACTATTTATTCCACTTGGCTGAAAATAGGGCTGTTTCACTTCATGTTCGTTATGAAGTACTGCAATATTAACTCCAACCAGTTATTGCCACAGCTGCAAAGCTTCTAAGGACATCATCAGAAGGAAAGCAATTCAACTAGAATGTTCTTACCTGCATCTCAAGCATATCTTTTCGATTTCTGCATGTAGCAAAACTGGAGAAAATAAAGGAAATAAACACTATCTGCTTCCTTATTGTAGATGATGGGCAGGTGTAGACCATGCAGGGCAGCGAGGAACCAAAGAAGATAAAAGGCAATGAATTCATTTGTATGCTATTATCAACCACTGTTTGTAAACAATTAACCACGCAAATGTAAATTGCTGTAAATTTCCATTAAGCCTGAACCCACCCTCGCTAAAAGGGGGAGTGATGGAATATTAGGTTTGTGATTTAGAGGGGGCAGTTTTTAAAAGACCTTATAAATTCAGCTTTTTGCTTTGTCCAGCTACATAAGAAACTGTGCAAATTCACAACTGGGTTACAAGACTTCCAGTAAAATGTAACTTGGTTCAAGCTTAGATTTGTGCTCATCTCTGCTTCTCCTCTTTCTGGGGGGTCAGTGGTGAAGACAGTATGTGTTGAACACTGTTCTGTACTAGCAATTCATGTCTGTGGTGGAGGTGATAATTGGGGTCGCAGTCCACTTAGGACTGCAAATCATTAGACAGTTAATTTGGAATTTCAGTTGTTTTACATGAGCTGTGGTCCAGTTTCCTTAGCCTGTTCCCGGTGCTTTGCACGCTTCTGCTGAAAGAATTAAAGCAGAGGTTCATTTTTCTTCATGGGGAAGCCCAGAGCAGATCGAATGCGAGTGTGGAGCTGGTTCAATATTTGTATCCAGTTAAATTTGGCAAATACAAACGAGTCACTGCTGCAACTAAAACAAAATGCCATGTGTTTTACTCCTGGTAGGGAGTAGTTTGATGTTAGCTGAAATGCGATTTCTGCTGCTGTGCATAAAAGTTACATTCAGTCTTTGCCCAAAGACAGTAATAAACCATGAATCAGAAAACACCAAAATGAAGTCATTTAGACAGCATTGACTACGAAAGTATGCTTACTCGTAGTCAGCACAGAAAGCATATCCTCTGCTGGGGAGCAAGGCAAGGGATACCTTGAGGATGAGGGAACCGAGAGCAGCAGTCAACTTTGTTGGGAAGATATATTTTAGGAAAACATAGGCCCAGATGTACCTGTGGACCTCCTTGTACTTTTTAAAACTTTGCGTATCTTCAATCTGATGCAGTCAAAAAGGTTTCACCACACGTATCAGAGAGCAGAAAAGTGCTAAGCATGCGAGTAACTAAGAGGGATTTTTCAGAATCCTGGGAATATGCCCTGGCCCAGAGCCACAAAGCCCCAGCCATGCTCTACTCTATTTTTACTAAGGCCGAGTGCTGTGAGATCGGCATCGTAACCTGGTACAGAGAGCTGGAAGAACGTTCTTGCCACCCGAGCATTTTTCTATTTGCTTTGTCATGAACTGGATATAAATGTTTCCAAATGTTCAGGGGAAAGCTTAAGCACGCATTAAAGGAATTCCCACAGATGAAGGCCACAGCTAGCAGCTGTCTTAAAAGAGACACTCCAGAGCCACGATGCTAACCCTCGCCCCTAAATACCAGCAGCTAATGCAGACCAATGGGGGCCTAAAGGTCATGGTGTGTCATCAACCTCTGAGGGACCATGAGAAATCAAGGAGTAACACAGAAATACCATTACCAAGAAATCCAGGTTACCCCAGTGACCTGGAGATGACAGAACCTTTTCGGGATGCCCCTGAAATCACCACTACCTACACCTACTAGTTTAAAAGATATTGGAAACTGTGCTTACAGCCAGGACAACTGCCACTTAATGATTCAGAGCACGGTAGAGGTAGGGAGAGGAGAAGGTGATTGAAAATTTGGGGTGAAGAAAGTAAGGAGCTTAGGGCAGATGGGAGGGGAGTCTGATGGATGCAGATGATGCGTGTCAGCTGAAGGAATTAAAGACTGAAGGAGAAGGCAGAAGGCAATGGATGTCGCCCCTTACCCTTTCACACCAGGAGTGGCAGAATAAAGACTTTGAGAAAAGTAGCATTTTTTACCTTCTGCATCTGGCTGTTACTTTGAAATCTTTGGAATCTGCAGGAAGAACTTCTTTATCCAGCAATGGTAAGTTTTGTATTTGTTAAGCATTGATTCTGTGTTTGTTTGTTTATTTCTCTGTTGTAGCATAAGAAATCTACGTGTACTGCATAAGTTAATTTGTAGGAGTTGAGTCTGAGATTTCTATCCATTAGCGTTAATGGTTGGTGCTGTTAAAATTGTGGTTTTTGTAAAGGGTGGGTGTTTAGTTCCCATCAGGCTTCCTCCAGAGACTGGAAAATGCTGAGCAAACTGCGGCAGCAAGGGAAATGGGTGCTTACAATTGTGCTCTGGCTGATCGGGTGCGCTGTTGCAAACTCAGTTGTTCGCAGGCAAGGAGAAGGGCCTTCAAAAAACTCTTGTCTGCCTCCAAATGGATGTGCTGCTTTTGGTTTTGTTGTCCCCCTTGAATGCTCGAGAATACTCGCGTAGTATTCAGTGAGTTCTAGGGACTAGAAGTTGCAGTGGAAGGAATATAAACCCTAAAAGACTTTTGAAATAAACAAACAAAAGCTGCTGTGTGAAAACAAGTCACTGGTGTCATGCTAAGAGTGATTGTAACAGTTGGCCTTTCTGAACCTTGAAGCTATCGTTCTGGTTTGGTAGCAGAAGTTTAAATATGTTCCAGGTAATTAGGGGGAGGTCTCCCTACCTCTTTCGGTGACACTTAAGTGGTTAAAGAATACTTTTGTCCAAGTGCAGTCTTAGCTACAGCTGTGCTTATTCCTTTTCCTTCTGAACTTGAGATTTTACAAGGAAAAAAGGAAAGTCACCTCATTACAAAGAAACCCAGATGGACAAAAACATATCAGTTGTGGAAAACCCCAGCCCAAAAGAGAGCCCCAGGAATACAAGGGAGACTGCTCAGCATTGGAGCAAAAGCTCTTAAGTAATTTTCATGACCACATCAACTCTGAGGCTTCAGATACTTCTTGAAGTGCTGCAGCTTGTCCGCAGTGCTCTATCGTTATGGGAACTGACGGACCCTGTGACGTGCAAGAGGGAAATAGGTGGGCTCCTACGAATTGTAGAAATGTCGGTGGGGTGGAGAGAAGTAAATTCTTTTCACGTGTTTTTGGTATATTGATGTTCGACTTTACTCTCTTGACATGTTACTCTTTTCAGCGTTGATAAACACTAAATGCAGGCTGGAAATAATTTATGTTTTAATTCTGTGTCTCTGGAGCCAGCAAAATTACAAACATGTTAATTATAAATGCTTTTTCTACTACTAAATCCTAATGGAAATCTTAACCTGCTTTGTATATGGAATTACTCAACGTGCAGTGGAAAAGCAACACCAGATGTGACAGGAAGCTAACCAGCACACGTAAGAATCATTAGGGTATGCAGTCTGGGGATTAGCTGGAAATCTCATGAGAAACCCACGCTTTTTCATAGATTTGTGGGGCTAGTGCCGATTTCTGTGCCTCAGAATCTTCACCAAACCTCTTCCTTGAACAAGGTTCATGTGTCCTAATTAACAACAGCTACGCTGTCCCAGAGCGCGTTAGTTTTAGCTGCACTGAACGACGGTCAGCTTTTTGGATGGTGAATCAGAAATGGGAATGGACTTCATAACGACTGTTTGTGCTCCCTTAAACTAAGGGAAAAGGTGCTTAACTGCAACTGACAATTGATTCTTGCTCAAATTCACAAAACTTTACATCTTGAAGGAGTTGTTTGTGAATGCCTTGGGGGTCACATAAACTCTTCAAAACCAATACATAACTATGACTTACGGTGATTCAATGTTTAAATCTTTTGATCGTAACAAGACTGATGATTCTTCCTTTTAAATTTTCAACCCAATGTCTCTGAATGTTTCACTCTGAGTGTACTTCTGTAGATCTGGAGAGGATTCCCAGTTCATGAACTACATGCACAAAGAGTTTCAACGCCAAGAAAACTGCCCTGATGAAATACCTTATTACGCAAGGGCTTTTCTAACGATGCAAGCTTATGCAAGGGTCCTTGTTCGAGTGTAGAAGAGTTGGGGGTTGTGCGTTCGTGGACTGAAAGTAAATAGGTACTAGCAAATCATGCTGCTTTAGTGGCATAGAACTGAAAAACTTCGCTCTTAGGAGCTTCCTGCAATGAAGGGCATGATTTAGATGGTGGGCTTTTCAAGAGACTTCTCTAAAGTCACAAGTTGTTTTAAAAACAAGACATGAAAAGAAGCGTCTAAAAGTAGATGTTTTCAACTCTTTGCAAGTCAAGAGATATTTCATTTGTGGCTGAAGCAAAAAAAAAATATCTTTCTTTTTTTCTCTTTGTAAGAGCTCGTTGTTAGTCATCTTAGACTGAATAGTTCCTTCCAACATTCTCTTAATATGTGATTATGATTGCTGAAGTAAAGCATAAAACGAACCTGTAATTGAATTGGAGTACTAAAGTCTAGCTAAATGTCTTACCGCCTTTCATATACTTTCATGCATACTTTCCAAGAGCAAGAAAGAGAGAAAATCCTAAAGGAATCCTTGCCCGTATATACTACTTACAGCAACCATTTTGTGTAGGGAGCACTGCACAGCTTTGCCTTATGGTAGTCACCAGCAGACAAGGACAGATGCAGATTTATAAAGCTTTTATTTATTATTCATTTTTTTCAAAGTAATAGAATTGAAAAGTTTCTGGAAAAGCATGTGGTTTGACAAAACACTGAAGATTTATGAAATACTCATTCAATACCAAAGGAAAAAAGGTAATGGGCGGGAGAAGTTACACAGAAGTATTTTTCTTCATATTTTTCCCACTGGCATCCTAGATTGGAGAAATAAAAAGGATTATTTTGTAAGATGATAGCATGCTGGTAGTACTTCAACTTTCTGTATGATATGTAACGGGAGATGATAAACCACCTGTTAGAAAAAGCAAATGCCTGGTGGTTCAAGGGAAGTTAGATGTGTTTGTGAGTGGAAGGAGATAAATGGGTGGAAGGGTGGGCAGAGGCAGGTAGGTGGATAGATGACCCAATACATAGGCATTATTGCTGTTACCTACCAGGTGTTAAGCGCCGATTCCTAGCGTGGCTCTGCTCTGGACTATTAGGTTTGCACCCTAGAAAAAAGAATGCAAACACTTCTGAGAGAGAAACCAAAGGAGCAAAGTATGTAGCGCTTGAGAAGGACCTTTTATAAACTTAAACTTGTGTCTGCATTATGGTTCGAAGGATAATTCTAATGGTACTTCCTAACCTTAGAACCTGTGCGCTCCGGTATATTGGGTATTTTTCAATTTTGCCAAGGTAGAAAATAAACTTTTCGAGTGAATTAGAGACAAATTAAGTCTTTTCTAAGTCTTCCTAATATATTTACCTATGCAGTACTTCGGTTATAAATAAAAACGGATTCAATCAATAAGCAGTGTAAGGTATTAGGATTACATATGCTTTGAATGATAACGAGGTTGATGTTGGAAACTGTCGTTCATACCTCCTGTAAACACTTTGCGCTTGCTCAGCAATATGGCTACAGAGAAACTTCTCTCGTGGTTATTTCAGAAGCGAGTAAATGTTGACTGGGAATGAATGTATTTGTGGTTGATGATAGTGGAAAATTGGAATGACTGTCGATAGGACGTCATCAGCTGGACTCCCCGTGCCAATACTTCGCTAGGCGTCTCTGATAGTCAATCCACATGCATTTTTTACTGGTAAACCTTCAGAGTTTTACACGAATCTGTAGCATATGAGGAATTTTATGTATGCTACAGATAGAGCTTAAATTCTACACATACATATCTTTCAACTATGGCTTGTAGATACGCGACTCTTCTGGACAAGGCCTTGAAGAACCTTATCTAATCTACAATTCAGCCGTGCTTTGAGCAAATGACCGGACTACGTTACCTCCAGACAACCTTTCCCCATGAAATTGTTCCATGACTATAATGTGGAACGATAATCCGTACAGTCAAGATATAAATTATGCTCTGCAGGCAAATCTATTGAAAGTGCACACAGACCAGTAACCATAGCGGTTTGCAGAACCACCTTCACAGTGCATGCTTTCCTAGTGAGTTTCCGCTTTCCTGTATACGTTTTGTTTTGGTTTTAAAGGAGATAGAAAATACCTCTTCGCCAAAGCATGTCTCGATATCTGATTGCTTGCAGCACTTGTCTACCATGGCAGTGAAACCGTCAGCAATTGTCTTTATTTGTTCTTCTGTCATCTGGGGCTTGCGTTTAATGAGGTTGACAAGCAATCTGAAAACAAAGCCACAACACAGTTAATGCTACCTGTTGGAGTTTGATTTCCCAATTTAAAATACACCGTTCTGTTAAGGTACAGCGCATTTATGAGTTTGTATTTTTTTTTTGGTCACATCTGGAAGAGTCCATGCCTATTTGTGACTCCAAACTTCCAGTCTACAACTATCTGTGAGCTTTTTGTTATCCCGGTTACCAGTGGGAAAAAACTTAATTAAATGATCTGTACGTTGTCTTAATTAAGTACACCGTGAGCCTTGCACTGGCAGTGGACCTACGTGAAACTGGTCAGCTAAGACACTGATTTCATTTGAAGAAAATACCCTATTTTGCCTCTTCCAAACTAAACGATGTTATGCACTGGCAAGCTCAGTATAACCACATAGTTCCATCTGGTCTTCTCTCTGTCGCTAGTGAAGTCCCAGTCGAATGATAAAACACTGGGTGTTTAGCTTCCTTCTGTCCCTCCCCCTAAAGTGTTACACTTCAGAAGTTTTTCTGCAAGGTATGTCTTTTAGCTTACTTCATCTGCCCTAATTCCCGTTCGGCAGGAGAAGCAGTGCACAATTTTTCATCAAAGCTGAACATCTCAGGGTCAAATGCTGGAGGCACATATTTGGTATCTACTCCCATGGCAGTGAAACATGGTCTCCTGTAAGCGTAGGAGTCGCTGCAGCAGTGTGAAACGTTGTCATTAATAGGCGTGGTCTCCTGTCTCCTGCACATATCCTGAATCACAATGCTCAGCTAAAAAGAGAAGGAAAGAAGGACAAAGATCAATTTCACCTTCTACAATAACAGAAGTATGTGATGTTTGTGTCGCAATAGCATAGCTGGAAGTGGAAGCTGTCGGAGCTAAACATCTGATCAGAAATGGCATGGTCTTAAAATGTAAAATAAATATGTATTCCTGGAGTAGGGCATTTCTTCACCTGCAAACACTCTGTCCTTTGGGCTACAACCAGTAAGAACATTTTGTTGGGTTTTTTTTTTTAAGAGACTGTTCAGCTTTCCCAAATGCAAGCTGCCGCAGACCCAATCAACTTACTTTTGCTTTCTGAGGGAGAGCAAAGTTTAGCCAAAATTTTCACAAGGTACCACTGGACAACTCTTTAGGTTCTCACGTCCATTAAAAATGAACAGACTTTGAATTCTGTTAGGTAGATGCTTAGCTTGGGGTTTATGAAAAACCACTGTGAATTTACTACCTCACCAGAATTCAACATTTTTAAGAACAGGAGAAATCTCCGTGAGGGGTAGAGAGAATAAAGAAATGTACTTACATATCCCTCAGAACAAGGCAGGCGCCTGTCTTCAGGAAGCTGGCAGCACTTAGTACCGACGGCTGTCATTTTCTTTCCAATTTCAAGCAAGGTATCAGTTGATACCTGAGGCATTTTTTTAGTGTAGCGGATCAGAAGTCTGAAAAAGTCACATCAAAATGACTGTTAGCTCACATTTGAACAATGCTCTGCCGAGCTAGACCACTGAAGTGAAAATAGAAGTGAAGGCCAAATAAATACGCCCAAAGTAGCCAGCATCATTGTTTACACTCAAGAATATTTATCCAAAGTACTTACGCTTTAAGGAAGTCTGCCTCCCCATGGGTAGTGAGGATGTCACAGTTTGTCTTTACAACATCCTGAGTTTCTTTGATATGTTTGTTCAATTCCTCGTGCTGCAAACAAGTACGAAGTTATTAGTAACGTTAGAGCAGGACATCCTGATAACAGTTGTACAAATATACCTTTTGACCTCTTCTAAATCTAAATAGCTGTAAGATATCCATTTTGCAAGGCTCATCACTTCTGTTTAGCCTGGATGGCGCAGGAAGGACTCGATTCTCATATGAATCTTAAGTTCTAACAGAAATTCCATTAAAGAGGGAGCAAGATTTTTAAAACTTAATTTAAATTAATTACCCATTGGACTTCCTGTCTAGACAATGGGGTTTTTTTGTTTGTTTGTTTAAATTGGGTCAACATTTTTCAAGAATAGGATTATCAACCATGAGGGGAACATCCTCTGTCTATCCCTTGGCCAAGGCCGTCAGTCACTTGACTTGCGCTGTGACTTGTGTGCGATTCAGTTGAGGATTAGGAGACCTAAGTTTAGGCATCTCTATCCCGTCATAATCCATGAGCAGCCATACTCATTATAGGCAGCGGAGCCCATAGGAAAATTCAGCTAACCATCTTCTTCAGACAAGCAGAATGACTTCTGAGAGACAGAGGCGGCAGACAGGGGGTTAAGTGACAGTAGTCTGAAATTTCCTCAGGTGACCAATGAAGTTACTCTGCGATCTGAGAAAACTCTATATCCTTCTCATGGGCGCTGGGCTGCTTCATCTCCCATCAGAACACTAACTTCCCTTGGGATCAGTCTCTCAAAACGCTTTCTCTCTGCTCTTTGCACCTACAGCATTTCCGTAGCACTCAGCAGGGTTGTCTGTTTTGCAGCACTTTTCCAGGAGTGTTTCGTATCCCTTAGTAATTCTCAGAATCAGCTGTGTGGAGAACTCGGGGTGTCTTCGTGAGTATTCATAAACGAGCCTGAAAGACACACAAGCTGACAGAATTAGAGCTCCCGCATAACATGCTGCTTTCGTCATGCACAACACAGTAATTAACGACAGTTCCTCAGATGAGATCAAGTAAGGTGAACAATGAGCTTGGAATGCTGTTTACTTGTTTTAGAATTTTTTGGTCATTCTGTTGTCTGCCAACAAGGCTAACGCGTTAGGAAAAAAATAGTTCCCCAGGACAGAGTATTTTTTAAGAGGGTGATGTATGCAGGTATGCACAAAGCCCTCGAATAAAAGAAAGGCACTGAAAAGTTCAGCTTGCGTAAGTAGGACAATGCTGAACAGAATCATGAATGAGAAACTAGGGGTTCAAGTAGGGTTGAAGCTACATTAGTTACATCGGACTTCCATGTGGTCATCTCTTTTCTCCTTCTGCGCTTGAAATGCCCAAGAGGACAGTTGTGCCCGTGGTGCAAAAGGCCGTAGTCCAGAAAAGACAGAGGATCGTTTGCAGAAACATTCAAATACAAGCACGCATACCATTGGCATTACTTACTCTGCCAAGAATTCGTCACGGCCTGCCTCAAAGCTTTTACACACTTCCTTATCGTGGACGTATTTTTCAACTAGCGAAGGAAGATTTTCAGGTTTGTCATCGTAATCTGCTTCGATAATGCACTGACTTCGTTCCACAACTGGCTTCTCACAGCAGTGTTTGATTTTACTTGAGAAAACATCTTGTTTAGAGCAGATATAGGTCATAAGCTCTGCCTGTAAAATTAAAACATACTATCAGATGAGCTAGGAAACGATAATTTAAAGATAGATTCATTCATACCTCTCTTTTTCAGACTCTTCCCTTTTCGTTCAGGCCACCTATTTACTTAGCACTTTCCTCAAGAAATGCCATCTCTATAGAAAGATAAAGAATCAGAGGGATGGGCACATGCTGTGCGTGTTGAGCATGATGTTCACAGGCACGTGGGAGAATGCGATTCCCTCCCTGATCTTAGAAACTTTTAGAAGACAAACTCTGGGAAGGCAAGGACTGTCACTGAGTGGTCTGTAACGAGGATGCCTGATGAATCCCATCAGTCCTGTCAGGTGCCCAGCTTAGATAGCAGACAGAACATGAAAAAACAATCAGAGCTTCATAAAGCCAGCACCGGACACCAGCTGGTTTAAAAAGTGAGTCTACGTTCCAGCCAGCCAGGCAATACTTGAATCACGTCACTATCGCACAGCTTTGCCAATCCTCCCATGCAAGCTGCTCTTTAGACTTCATTGGCTCTACAGGTAAGCTGGATTAATGGCAGTACACACAACAGGACAGCAAAAAAAATTGTGGCCTTTTTGCCTCTGCTTTTTTTTGCATTCTTTATGATTGATTTAAAGTAAGAAAATACCATCAAACAGTCTTCCTGATAAATGTTTTGATTTCAACCAAACACAGCGCTACACTGTAAGTAACAGCTCCCTGCCCTCATGATCTTAAAGGGCTAGATCCGAAACTGGTCCAAAACCTAGTTCCCGTAGCAGTTAGCTGAGCTGGCCATGAGTTTTTGCAGGGGCCGCGGAACCTTCCAGCAGTGTTGAGTACAAGTTCCCTGGACTGTGAATGCATAGCTGCACGTTTTTCAAGTGTGTAAATAATTTTTGAAAAAATACTTAGCTTACCCTGTCATCCATGCACTCTACCATGTCACCTTCACAGCACTCTTTGTAGATATCCTTAATATCACCTAGAATTTTAAGAATTTCTGAGAATGGAGCCTTGGGATACTTCTGGCTCAGGAGAGCAAGATAACTAGGTGGAAAAGAAGAAAAATACACATGTTTTAAAGCTCTGTATTGAATATAAACCTTGCAAGTCACTAACACTTATGATACTGTAGATCAGCATCGATTCAAGTAAATATTTATTCATTCTTCTCATCTAATTTCTGGTGGCTAGAAAAAAAAGGGCATCGACCCCTGCATCAGAAACCCAGTGCTCTGTTAAAACGGACAGAAAGCAACAAGTCTGTGATTCTTCTGTTCTGTCTGAGCTGTCTATATAAGAATCACACCCTAGAACTCCCCATCGCTCTTGACTGACTGTAAGGTATCTCTAGATCACTTAGCACGGGCGTATATAGTCCTAACTAACCCTTTAAATCAAAGCTGACTATATCTAGTAAGGTAATGCTCGTCAGTGTTAGAGCATTAGAGTAGCCACAGAATGAAAGCAGTTCTCTGCGCTTGGACAGGTGATCCACTTATTAACTGCAAAAATCTTAATCTTAAAAAAGCACCTTTGTCAAGACTGGTGATTCTGCCAAACTGGATTGCTTTAAGGTTCAGACTAGCAACTTTGCTGATTACCAATGTGCCTGTCACTCAAAGCTGTGGGCATCAGAACGGGGCACAGCTTTGGCGAAAATGTACATTATGCACCCTGGAATCTCTGGTTCTGAGTGACACTCCATCAGTCACCTCCACATCTCCTGGATTGGTCCTAGAGACGGTTTCATTTCTCTCTGACTTTCACAGCTGATCTTTTCAATGATACTCACTATCAGCCTGGAATACACAGGTTCCCCTTTGCGTCTAGTCTTTACGCAGAAACCTGACCAGAATAAAACTCTACCTTTAGATAAATGGGCTAAGAAATCGCTGTCGGCCTAGTGTTGAAAGACAGACCTGCTGATCTCTATTCTGTTGGACAATGGTCCTCACTCAAAAGTATTCTAGGAAGGACCACGACTGCAGTTTTTGAACTCGGCGTAGAGAAGTGAATTATATACGCTGATATTTTCCTCTTGAGTAGTTTCAGGTTTAGGTTAAAAAGCCTACTTTTTATGAAGAACTGATTGGAACTTACTCTGCTTTGAAAGTTCTCTCGCCGAACTTCTTGAGGATTCCACAAGAATACTGTTGCTTCACGCTCACTTTCTTGGCTCTTTCTTTAATGGCATTTGCCTATAGGAAGATGATGCACATTGTCACCTTAAACTGATTACATCTAAAGGACTGAGAAATAAAGCACATCTGAAAAACCCGCTTCAGGAGAATTCCTTAGACAGTCCAAACAAGGGCACAATCCAGCATTTAAGTTCTAGTCTATACACAACACTTCATGGCATGGTGCAATTCTTCTACAGATGTGCAGGAGAATTCCTTAGACAGGCCAAACAAGGGCACAATCCAGCATTGAAGTTCTAGTCTATACACAACACTTTATGGCATGGTGCAATTCTTCTACAGATGTGCTGTTGCTCACCAAATACTTCCACTTCATTGAACCCTTGTGGCTTTAAAGGTGCAGAATTTGTCTTTCAAAGCACCGCAGTGATTAAGCAGAAGTCACTGGGACTGAGTTTGAGAGAAAGGGAAAGTTTGTCTCACGCCATTCTCAAGGTTAACATGAAATCTTGGCTTTGGCTCTCTAAAAAGCAAAGCTACGTGGAAGTCATCTGCTATTGACTCCTAGGGCTAACACATGCTTAATCCCGACCCCTCTCTGCAAGTTCTTCGTACAAAGATTTGCATGAACAGGAACATTCTACGCGTTTTTCACTCTTTCTCCTCCATTTGCTTGGGCAATGAATAGGGGGAGGATAGGAGAGATCTTTCATACACGTACGTGTTGGATGTGGCGATGGCATGTTAGGCTGCCAAGTGAGATCAGTTTTTCCCTAGTGCCTCATGGGTAGCACGCCTTCTTGCTATAGTTTACCACAGACGAAAAATCCCAAGTGCTGCCCTTTATTTGGCCTCAGCGCATCTGCGCAATACTCACAGTTGCTTGATAATGTATTAGCAAAGCGACAAAAAGACAAGCTTAATTATCCATACTGTCATTCTTTTGGTTTTTCACTTAAAAAATCAAAATATGAATTTTTTGACCGTCTTAGTTTCTACAAAGCCATATACAAATGTTCAGTGAAAACCACTGTGGGAAAGCACGATTTTGGAATTATAAACTGTAATTTAATATTGGCCCTCTAAAGTTACTTCTCACTTTAAAGAGACCTGCTGCTAAGATGGGAAGAGACCTTTATGTAGCAGACCAGTTGCTGAGTTTTCATTAAGCGTGTAAAATTCGGTATACCTTTTCATCCAAGCAAGCACCGACATCGCTCTCTGCGCAACAGGTTTGAAGTGCATGTTCATAATCAGCAGCCAGACTGAGGATTGTCGGGGCATACAGGAAGGGGTTTCGTCTTGCAACAGAATAGATGAAACTGGAAGGAAAAGCAAAACCTAAGTTACATAATCCAACTACAAGAGCAAATGGCCTTAAATCTCTTCGAGCTTCTATAACCTCTATTTCTGGTTTAGAACTGTAATCTACTTTCTTAACGTAGCGCCTACTCGTGGTAAACGCTCTGCTAAATCTCACTGTTTCCTAAGCAGGACTCAATAACAACAATGGAAGGATGAACTCCTCATTTTGTCAGCCGTTTAGTTTGATGTTCATATGCTTTTTTAAAACGCATTGGCACATACGTGAAAATTCTGGGTTTGAGTGTGAAAAAATTAATCTATGGCCATTTCACCAAGATCTTACTGCTAATTTTCATTCTTTCTACTGTTTTCTTTCTTCATCCTTTCCAATTACAATTGGGCAAGTAAATTATTAAATCAATATTGGAAACACTGTGGTTTTTCAGGTTTTTGGGGGCAAAAGAAGTCCCCCAAGTTTTATAAAACATCATCCCTTAAAGCCCATTTGTGAATGGAAAAACCTGCTCACGCATGGAATGAAAAAATGTGATCAGAGCAAGTGTTTCATATATGCAGACAGGAGGCTGAACACTTGCAACTTTTTTCAGATGTCCTGCATGCCCCCAAACTGTATAGCTTGACAATTCCTCCTCTGCGCGACTAAATACTTAAACAGTACAAAATGGCGATTTTTCTTACTGTCCCAAGAATGGCACCCGGTTGTCCTGGTACTCCTTGCATATCACATCAGCAGCTGGTCTTTGGTACGGCTGAACGAAATCTGGTTGGGGAACTTTAAATGACAGGAAACACTCATTTCTTTCAGGATCAGCTTTACTACAGCAGTCAGCCATTGCTCCATATGAGTCGCGGAGCTTTTCGACTTGGCAGATTTCATCCAGGAAAATGGAGGGCTAGAAGGGAAATGCTAGAGGTCAGAATTATTGTTGATACAAAGTGTAATGTGCATTTTATTTATGTGTACAAGAAAGCCAGGATTGAAAAGTAAACACATTTTTAGTGGATAAGATTTAGACTGTCAATCAGAATAATTAATTGTTTTCAACACAATTTCATGAAGTTTTATTTTATACAGTCCAAAATCAAAACTGTTACAATGCTTTATTGAAAAGAAAAAATTAATTATAATTTAAAATACTCTGTGCAAGATGGTGATCTTTTACTTACAATCTGACTAAACTGAATTTTCAGATGAATTAAAGCAGGATTTGATATTCTACTTGATGATCATCTTGGGAAGTCTTTAAGGAGAACTAATGCAGTCATGAATTTACTGGACCTTCAGGGATCTTAGGGACTTGCACACTTCTTTTGTTACCTGATCTTTGAGGAGTTTTTTAAAAACTTCTTCATTACCTTGAATTAGCACACATAACTTTTCAAGGCACCGCAGTGTGAAAACCCATGTGCTTTGGTCTTTAATACCTGGAATTAGACCTGTATTTTACAGCTGGGGTATTTGTACTAAACGCTACTGCTTATTTCCAGGCAATGCTAAACTTAATGTGCCAAAGTGTTTGGGCTCCACTATATCGCTCCACAGATCAGTTAGGCACTTCTGAAACACAGAGTTCCCGAACCTGACAGAAATAAGTTCTTCGTTTCAGCACTAAAATCTGAGCACTGGTCAATGACAACAGCAACGCCTGAAAGGACCGGGTATAAATGCTCAACGAGAACGATTCTGGTGGCTGCACAGAATGAGGAGGAACACAACCCCAAAGGATTCACGCTGCCTACCAGTGGTTTTGTGCACTCGGGAGCATCCTCATTGGCCACGCACTTCTGTGCCAGATCAACAACATCCTTCACCAGCTTAGACAGTCCGTCATAAGAACATCTCTGGAGATACTGGGCAAATGTGATCATGGTACTGAAACACAAAGCGCGTATTGGAATACCGAGATAAGAAACATAACACTGCCTATTTTTGAAGGTGCTTTTAGATTCAAAACTGTTTGTAGTACCGGATCCCATATCCTTCCTCTTCTCACCACATTTCTGAAAAAAGGTTTTTAACCTTACTTCCCAAGAACAAAAACCTTGAATAACACATTAGAAACAGAACAGAAAAAAATGTGATTTTAGTTTTCTGCTGCTTTTATCAGCATATTTGTAAACGCCATAAACTAAGCCAGCTTTTGGCATTGTTACAAATGCTGATCTTCAGGCTGCCTTCTTTCAGAAGTACTTACGTTCCTGTCCGGGCCCTCTGCCATTCCCAAAACCAGTTTCAAAAGCAAATCATTGAACTGTGTCAGAAAACCTGTCGCAGGTTTGTTTTTCAAGGCTGGCGGTTTGGTTTTGTTCTTTTTTTGGTAATGTCTCAATCCAGCACAACTCCTCTCCACCCTAAGGTTATCAAAACTGTATTACTCATGCCTATTTCCTTTTCTCATAAGGAACACAGGTTTTCTCTTAAGGTTTGCAGGGATTTCTTCTCCCAGACAGCCAGAAAGTCATCGTGACTTTTGCAGGTCTTAAAATATTTGTAGGCTTTGTATACTAAAAGTAAGAAGGTGAACTCAATGCCATGCTCCAGTGAGACATATACTCTCTTCACTCGCTCATACAGTGTGTTTTGTTTTTCCTTTTTTGCCTAATTTCAACAGAGATGGAAAACAATCAAAAAACGTAAGTTGAACATGCACTTACACTGCTTTGAATGTCTCTTCCTTCAAATCATTGTAGCGATGGGCAATCTCACTCTTGTACTCTAGGAAGAAAACCAAAGAGAACAATGATGCTCGCTCTCCCGTTGGCTGTGCCAGACCCCTTAAAGAATGCATTCTGGGCACCTCGCCCCATAGGTGTCCGGCATTCACCTAGCTCTTAGACTTAAGGGAGTAGTATCATTGTTTTGAAACAGACCGAGCTAATGCTGAGCATTTGTAAACCCCCACCTTGGGGTAGAGCATCCTGGGTAACCTGTACTGCTTTTCAGGAACTTCAATCTAAAGCTTTCTTCAGGCCACCTTGAACTCTTTGTTGTCTCAGATGACTGCTCTTGTCATTTGTCTGCAGATACCTAACTCTTGGGCGTGCTCGGCTTTCTAAAGGAACCCAAGCATGTGATTTTTAGGATTCTAATGCAATATTTACCTCTGTAAGCGCATTCTTAAACCAAATATTCAAAATGACTGTTGTAGCTTACTATTAAGGGTTAGCAAACATGTCATTTGCATAACGAACAACACTGTCAAGTCTACAGCTGCAGTTTGATTAGAGCAAGCGTTAGGAGACTTTTCTCTTTTTGAACACAAAATTATTAGCTTGGCAGATTGATACTCTTGTTCCACCCACTGCATATCATCTGCGCTCTTCATGAGAAAGAAAGGAGATAAACGCCTTCACTTGCTTGTACATACAGGTTGTAGTTATACCTCGCTCTTGGCGAGAAGACTCCCACAAGATTTTCCCAACAGATGCTGAGGCGTACGGCCGCACTAATGAATGAGCTAGAATAAGGCAGTCATTTTGTTCTAGGAATACCGTTCAGGAGCATTTAGAAAACATGAAGAGTAATTCCTTTACCTAATGGAATATACCTGCTTTGATAATCAGGGTTTCAGTGCAGACAATTGTTAATTTAAAGGGTTTTTTTTGCTGCTGTTGACTGGCATTTCCAGTCAGCTCCTGGAAACTCAGTTTTGTTAAGTTCGGGTACTTTCATTTCTCAGACAAAAATAATATATATCAGTGGAAAAATTTCTATGACTGCCTCCAGAAATATTTGTTTGACTAAGGTCTAAAATTTTATAATACAAGGAGAACTGACACAATGAGGAGTTTTCTCATAGCCCAGCCCGAGATGTAGATTTGGGGATTTTTGACCTACTTGTGTGACAACCGTTGCCTTTAATTGGTGAGCAGTTCGCTTATGAACTGCCATTCAAAAGATGGCACCGCCAAAAGCACAGTGCCTCCGCTTTCTCCACGCTGGGAAGTAAAATATTCTGATTAATCACCATCTGTTCATGCACGACACTGATGTTGCAAAGGGACGTCACCAAACTTACGCGCCCAGTTAAGTTGTCTGGAATGTTCTACCTATCTCCTCACCATTTCTTCATTTGGTTTCTTTCCAAGTCAACCAAATCTTTCTGTTTTCTTTGGATCAGGCTTGCAAGAATCGTTTGTGAAATTGCATTAAAGTCGTTAAATGGATATAACAAAGACTGCAAAGACAACTAATTAGTCCTTTCTTACCTGTGTCTCGAGCAACTCTTTGCAGATTCCTGGATGTAGCAGAACTAAAGAGGAAAATAAACGAAATTAACGTTACCCACTTCATGGTTGCAGATTATGATGTGGGCTAAATTATTCAGAAATGCTAGGAAGATTAAAGGGAAAGCATTGGCTTTTATACCCTTTACTACCTGTGTCTGTAAAATATTAACCATAGAGCTGGCACTTGTAGATTTCCATTTGGTCTGAAGAAGATTACAAAACTTGGACTGTCCTTGCTAAAAATGAATTTGGTATTATTTGTTTATTATGTGTTACTCCGGGCCTTTTTGTCCTGAAAAGGTTGAACCTTCCAGCACCCAAATAGATAAAGTTTTGCGTAAATTTCCTTATCAAATGACAAACAAGGAGTTCAAGGCATCAGACAAAAAAGTCATCAAGTCTAATCCTATAGCCCTGCTTCTTTTTTTTTCTTTTTTGCTAATATTTGTCCAGAAGCACAGCAGGTTGATATTGTACAGTAAGAATTCACCCAGATAGGACTCAGTCCACATACATGCTTGTAATTACAGAATTTAAATTTTAAATCACTTTATAAAGATGAGGTGACTTACCTAGAGTTCGGTATAAAAAAATGCAGATTTCAGACTGGTAAAATACAGCCATGAGCACAAAACCACAGGCAAACAGCATCTCCAATTTCAATTGGCTTCCAAATTCTTAAAGAAACAGGCGGTAAAAGTGTGGCACAGGTAGCAAGGAATCTGAATCTCACAATACACGTAGCTCCAGAGCGGAACAATTTCATGCAGACAATGGATATGCGTCAGTAAGTTGGAACTGACGCTTTTACACTGTTTAAGACTGCACTGCACTCCAAATTTTGGGACATAGGCTTAGGGTAACATCCAAGAGGAAGGCTGCTCCAACAGCCAAGGGCTGATTTGAGCACCTGATTTGTTAGGTCCCATTCTGGTTGTTTGTGGGTACTGCTATTCACCAGGATCCAGAAAACTACCAAATACACGTGTAAACATTTGCAAGAGCTGTCATTTCATAATTTCTGCAATCCCTCATTTGCGCTGACATCCTCCCAAGAGTCGTCTCTTCATTAAGCACTGCTCTCCCCTTCTAAAACTTTCTATTGATTAGTCGGTAACTTAGGAGACCAAACGCAGGAAGAATTGTGAAGTTTGCACAGAGCTCCGGGATATGGAATAAAATTGAAAATATTTTTCCAGAACACTCAGCGAGAGGCTTAAAAAAAAAAAAAACCACCAAACCAAAACAGTTATAAGGTTGGATCCTTACTGAGTGCAAAGTGATGTAATTCCATAGTGAGAAATACTATGATTTACTTTCAATTAATTTCTGTCTCGGGTGGCTGGATGTCAATCCACACAACTCTTGTCAGTGCGTTGCTGGAGGTCGTGCTCTGCCCTGAAATTCATTGCTTCCAGGAGCAAGTCCCCACCCGGAATAGCTAAAAGTGAAGTCTTCTAACACCTCTTTAGTCCTTAACGTTCCCTTTTTGACTCTGCTTTTTTTTCTCAAGTGGGCAGTTTTACCACAAGTCTATATTATTTCTACTGGGAATAGTATGAGTAATTCAGTTTTCAGTTTCCTGGAAATTTGAGAAAATAAAAAAAAAAAAAAAAGGAGGCTTCACTTTGTTTCTAAACTTGAGTTTTAAAATGTATTAAATAAATTCAATGATGTGTCTAAGCAAAAGAACTTGCAGGCAATTTTCATCTAGAAAAATGTCTAGGCAATGCATCTTATCTTTCAGAAAGACCAATCTGTTCTCCGTGAATAACCACATGAAACTTAGATGAGTTTACAGAATAGTCTGATACAATGAAGGTATGCAGGTTGCCCCAAGAAGCTGTGGCTGCCCCATCCCTGGAGGTGTTCAAGGCCAGGTTGGATGGGGCTTGGAGCGACCTGGTCTAGTGGAAGGTGTCCTTGCCCATAGCAGGCGGTTGGAACTAGATGATCTTTAAGGTCCCTTCTCACCCAAACCATTCTGTGATTCTATGAAAT
Source organism: Charadrius vociferus (assembly GCF_000708025.1). Classification (NCBI taxonomy): domain Eukaryota; kingdom Metazoa; phylum Chordata; class Aves; order Charadriiformes; family Charadriidae; genus Charadrius; species Charadrius vociferus. Next base: position 137,298 of record NW_009648888.1, read on the forward strand.
TTGTACTAGCTGCTGCTTTTGCAAAAAAAAAAAAAAAGTTTGGCATTTTCCCAATTCTGCTGCTGATATCTTTATAGGTGAAAACCAGCACTCTTGTTAGTGATTTAAAGGAACAAGGCTTTATTTTGGGAATTAAAGGTTATCTGGATAACTCTCACCTGAAGGATGGTGGGGGAAAGCCAGACTTGCAGAAAAACATCCTGGTTTTATCATAACTTTAGAAATACGGATTATTTTCAGGTGGTTGTTCCAAAATCCTAACTTTCTGGACAACGACGGGAATTATGACGAACAATCTGGACCTTTCAGACCTGTGCTGTTTTAGCCTAACAAAACCCCAGGAAAGAGCTGTTTAAACACTTCGGTCTGTAATTGGCTTTACTGACCATATCCCTCTGTCAAAGAAGAACCCATCATTAAAACGTGGCTCTTTTTGATTAACCTGTAACCTTCAGAATGGCTGAAGGCTACCTAGCATTTTTCGCCCAATCCCTTAAATCACTGACATTTGGATACATCAGCATTCTGAGTTTGCAAACTTCTGCACACATTTTGCATTGATATAAATGGCCATAGGTGGAATGGTGGATCCAGGGGCTTAACAGTAGTTTTTCCAAGTTCTCAGATAAAAGGAATGCAAGGAGCTAACTCGGCAATCTGACAAGTACCTTCTGACCCGATGAAAGCCAATGTAAAAATGGAATATTGCTTTCATGCCCTTGAAAAGCTCTCAGGCTATATCGAAGCAGTCTTCAGAAAATGAGAGCTCAGGACTGGGAGGGGAAAGTATGTTCTGCTACACTGAAATTTAGCACAAGAAAAAGTCTCGATATTTAATGTTGCGTCTTGAAAGCTATCTGGAATTTTCCCCTGCAGCATTGTGCAGTGTTAGCAAGAACACGACAGGTCCCCTAGAGTTAATATGTAAGTTTGTAATACAGGGTCCATGTTTATTTCTAGATATCTTCTGTTGTCTGTCCTGTACTTCATGCCAACATTTCATATAACTGCTGAAAGAGAGATCTGAACTCCAATGCTGATGTTTGTTTAACAATATTAAATATTATACTGAGCTTCCTGTTACTCAATTCTTCCATACTGCCTTAAGTACACTTTCAACAAAGTTGTCCTGCTATTACAGAAAGGAGCATACCAATTGCATTTTAAGATGAATGCATTTTCACACACGTTTATGTCTAACGTTGCAGATAGTAATTAGTGTTAATTCAGATGTGAGGAACCAAAGGACAGTAATTCCCAGAGTAATCGACCTGGAAAAAAAGGACGCATCACTTGAAAATATTCCATCATACCATGCTGTGCAAAGTGGAAGAGTAGATACAGAGTGAATGACTTCATTCTTGGATTCCCACTGGAGAAATACTTTCAGGGAAATCTATTCGACCAACTTCTGTTTGCATACGGGCAGGCTTCATTTTGTGCGGTGCGCTCTCTTATGCTGGATGCAACATAATGACTAAGGAGGAAGAGATGCCACGGGTGAGCCACAGCTTTTAGTGAATTTCTGAGCCACAAATTTTACAATAACCCCTCCTTTAGCAGAAAAAAAAATAATCCATTCACCTGTATGTTCAGGTGGTTTGCACTTGACGGAGATTGCAATACAGTGGAAAGCATTCAAAAAGTGAAGGGAAAGCTATTCATATCTTACTGGGATTAACGTTCCTACTACCAGTTACACGCATGTGCACCAAAATGTACCAAAATTGCATGAGGCTTTTGAGTAACTAATTTGATATATCATCATGAGAACAGGTGCCAAAGCACTTTTGGAAAGTAAGTCCTTTTCAAAGTGATCCCTCAAAAAAAAAAAAAAAAGACTATTAGTAACCCTCTAATTTTGTGGCCCTCAATTTTATTTACTGCTGTCGTTACTTCTTTGTTTACAAGACCAAAAGTTTTGTTTGTGTGAATGGACCGAGAGCTATATACCAAACCTCGAGACGTTCACGTACCAGGATCACAACTGCTGCCAGTAACCACACTTCTGTTTCGGAGGTGGTTTTGTTCTTTGTTTTGCTTTGGCTTTTTACGTACCTAATGATAACACGGAGGAGGGCAGCCAACTAGCAATTTTTTTTTCATGCTCAAAATGAAAAATAGCCTTCTGCCAAAGCTGACGGAGCCAGCAAAAAGAATGCTACTTCTCATCTGTCTGCGGGTGGAGACGAGATAACGCTGAAAAAGGTGTCGTCACCTCCTATTTTCAGTCCTGTGCCTACAGACGTGTGGCTTAGCTGTTATTTCTTCCCATTGTACAGTAGCTCATTTTTTAAATAACTCTAATTACCAGTGTATTTCTAAATAAATGTCTGCAGTTTTGGACGCATGGTCAGGTACCAGTCTTTTCCTGCTTTGGTGCATTTTGTTTGCTATTCTTATCACTGATGTTTGGCTCCCATGTAAAACAAGTCAAACATCGCAAACAGATATGTGCCTTTTATTTGAACAGAGATGGACTCCTAGATATAAAATGAGCAAGAAGGCCCATCTGATGAGCAAACATAAACATGGAAAGGATTTGATCACTGTAGCTGAATAGGCAGAGACCTGCTAAGGTATAGGTAACGGCATTCCATGACAGGGCATATCTTCTGGGCACATCCTCAGTTCTGATGCTAAGCCATTCATCTTGGGTGATCAGCCACTCACCTGCAGTTTTACAGAGTTTCCTCTCATTAAAACAGGCGTTTTTAAATCAACTAGAATGACTATTCATAGTCTCGCTGCACCTAAATAACTCGAACAACGAATTCCAATAAGCTCAATTTGTAATTTACTGTCTTATTGCCGTAGTCCTCTGCTGGAACTGATTCAAGACCACAAATCTGCATCCTCAACACCAAAATAGTTTTGCAACGTGAACTTCATGCCAAAATCTAGAACACAGACAAGAGCAGCCAGAACATGCAGCATTTGGTGCTTAATTCAAAGTTAAGGGGGAAGACCTCAGACAGGGTAACATGCAGACCTCACTGTCCCCTCTATACTCTCTATCATCAGGCCATCTGGAGAGCAGACATTTTTTAAATTATGCTGAAAAGCATACTGCAAAAATGGTTTTCATATGCGCATGAAAATGTTTTGTATATGTACTGTTACATATTATGGATGTTTGTTTTCTAGATTGCAAAGTTAAGCTTGAATTTAATAACCTGAATGCAAAATTTGACATTATACCTTCCAAAGTCCATCTCTAGACACACACACGCACACATCGACGAGCGACTGCTTTTTGCAGTTATTCCTTTCATTTCATTTAGGCAGTCCCCTAACTGCTGGTTAACAAAGCATTTACCGTGGCAGGGGTTGGGAAAAGGTTCTTTCACACCGTGCTAGCCCTAAAGGCCTCGGGAAGGTCTCGCAAGTAGATGGAGAAGCCAGTGCAAGTCATTCTTCTTTCTAAGTCTTGTTGACCAGGTCGCAGTAGGCTGCCTGTTTCACTACACTCTACATTGTCAACATTACTGCTTCTCATTTACGGGACTATAAAGATTTACAGCTTCATTAAAATGAATTCTGTGCGGCCTTCCCTGAAGAAACGGGTACCTGCTCGTCGGACACTTACTTTCAAGTGCACAGTTTGAAAACGATTCCTGCATGATCTTCTGCTTGAATTTTTCTGCTAAGCTGTTTGCCTCTTGGTTATATCAGGCTTCAGACAACACACGCTTTCCCTGTTCTTCCTGTTTGGTCCTTTATGTCACTGGCAATAGCAGAGCGATTAAGACTGCCAGCATCAGGGTTCTGAGTCAGCTTTTTCCTGTTCACTGTGGCATGTGTGTATATTTCTTTGTTGCTGTGCTATTTACTATCCTATTGAGAAGTTTATCTTTATTATTTGACTGGCTGTGATATAATGAAGATGCAATGAAATGTCTGATTCTAGCTAAGCTGCACCAGCCGGCTCCAAAACTTTTACTGTGGTACAGTATCCATTGAAATGCTGTGCTGCTTTGCTTACAGTAATCACTGCAGCGGTATCTGACAATATACATCACATCCAAAAGCCTAGATAATGGTTTAGGGTAATGAGATAATTGATATGCACTCCTAACGTCAACTGAGCTCTACTGGGAACGTTGCACATTTTCATTTTCTGGCCCTGGATTTTCCTATGTATGACATAACTATTTACCAGGTCTTTCATCTCTCTTATAGTTATCTGCATATGACAAGTCAAAATGGCTCTGATGTAACTTTTCAAGAATAACGTTTCTCAAGAATATGTGTTTAATAGCATAGTGCATATATACGATGCCCCTTTTTCATGTGCAGGTCTTCCAAGTATCCTTAGGATGCTAGTAGCAATTGTGATCTTCTGATCAGAGCTTATTCTTATTCTTCCAAGTTCCTGCCTTCGATCTGCTATATGGTTGCTTTAAATGATGCTTTGCTTTAGGAAGAAAAACGCATTTTTCATAGCTTTCTCTTTGTGATTTCTGTGTGGGAAATCATCTGTATGCATCTCATAGTATCTCAGTTTTAGCTCTGCTATTCCAAGAACAACATGTAAAAGTGTTCTGGGGGCGGGTGCAGGGTACTTAACAAATATGCCTTCTGGTTATTTGCAGTAGTTTCTGAAGACTGTCCTTCCACACTATGCTGGTGGAGCTTATTACACATGCAGGTGATTGCAAGATACTTCCGTTGCACGGACATTTTTCTGTGGGTATTAGTAAAATTAATGTAAAAGCTCCTTGTTGCTATATTTCTAGAAGCAATGTCCCAATCCCCATCTCTGCGGCAACATGCTTTGCAGCTGTCTGCTCATGCACACTGCAGAATATCACTGAATTTCAGAATGGGCAAGTTAGTCCCTACTCTTTGCTTTATCGTTTAGGTTTGCATTACCATCCTCCACTTATCCTGGGGGTTTATATACACTAGGCTGACATGGAAAAAAACATGTTAAATATTTTCTAATGAAGTCATTGATATGATGTAATAGTATCTTTTACATGTGGGATATCTTCTCTGTTGGTTTCAGCTGCTGAAAGACATCTGCGGGTAAGTTAGCAAGTATATGATGAATGGTGCAGCAATGAGCCAGAGATCACCTTGTTCTTCCATCTTCTCTACTTACATTGATGAAAGAGAGGAGATTGAGTTCGTACCTTGCTACGCTTCCTGTTGTGCTGTCTTTACATCCAAAACATCATCCATTTCAACATTAATCTCTAAAGTGTTTGAGTCCTGTTACTGAGTCTTGTTGCCGGTCCTGCTTTTCAAACCTTGTACATTTGGTCCCTAAGGCCTTCTACCATCCCTACCAACGTCTCATGAAATCCACACTGTGGTGATGTAGCGGTTATCCTGATCAAGCAACGGCTGCCAAAGTCATCCTTTGGCAGCAAGTACAAGAATGGTTTTGTTTTGCCCTGTGAGGTAATACCTTACCGACTGTAGGCATTTCACATTGACTTCTCTATAACGCGTTAAATTGCTCGAATCTATCCACATATACAGCCTTCACTGTTTTGTGAGGGCTATCAGCTGGCAAGTTCAGGGACTTCTCAGAATTAGTCTCTTTTTTACATGTCCCTCTGACTTTTTTTCCTGTTAATAAAAGCAGGTAATCCTCAAAGCAGACGAGGTACTGGCTTGATCACTTTACCCATTTCTAGTTAAAAGGTCCCTCAAAAAACATCAGACTGAGGTTTTGGTCTGAGTGAAGTGCACACCTAATTACAAAATAGATGTAGGAAAGAAGTATCCTAGGTGCAGTGTTAGTTCATGAAGTCCTTACCAGAAAGAACCTTTTGCTTCAGTATTTTTTATGAATTTCTTTGATATGCTATCTGGGATTTAAATTGTTGCGGTGGTGTGACTGATGTTTGTTTCGTGATACAACTGTCGGTGGCGATCTTTTTTCTTCCTCTTACATAATTCTCCGGAGGCCTTTGGAATCCAGTACGTTCACTTGTGCCCTAGAAACTTTTTGGCACTCAGTTTCCAATTTCCATGCTGCTGCCTGAGCGTTGCAGCCCGTGTTCTTCTGAGTTTTATGATCCACCTATTTTTGCTATTTTGTACCTCGCTGATGTCATATCTCCGCAGAAGCTCATATTCTCAGTGGCTGGTTGCATTTTTCTTTACGGTGCCATTTAAAAACTGTTGGCATAGCTGATATATGTGGAACCATATATGTTTCATTATCGTGTTTTTTCAAAAGCAGACGAAGAACTGCTTTTGTTTAAACTCTATTTTTAGTTCTGTTTTTCATTTCCCACCCAGTTTGATATATTTTTCATCTGTTTTCATGTTTGATAAACTCTTGTTGAATCTGTTCTACATATGCTTGTGTTTAGTTGTGAAATACTTTGTGTATTTCTAACGATCTGAACAGATCTGCTGTTAAGTTCTCTGAAAATTCTCACTAAGAGTCTCTGTGGTTCATCCTCTTCACCAGTCTGTCTCCGTCATGGCTATTTTCTTTCCGATAGCTAATAAATGGCATTCGACCTCAAAGAAATTGTTGGTGGCACTGTGCCTGGAAAAGTACAACTGCAGTCAACTGTAGCTTGATGGTCTTTGGCAGTATAGAAGAACCATTCAGTGAACACAGTTCAGTCAAGAGCCAAGGTTGAAAGCTTTTGTTTGGCAAGAGATGGTTAATTTATTTTTTTTTCCCAGGTTTGAGGTACTTCAGGTTTAGCAACAAAAGAGACATTGAAAACTTCTGAGGAATGGCAGGAAATGTTTGGAGGTTGGTTTTTTTTTGGTTTGAATTCTTTTAAGGCATTTAGCTGTGAGTTCCAATTGATGAAAAACATGACTGCAAGCTTTTTGTAACTGCGAGCGGGTGTATTTGCTAAAATCAGAAGAAAAGCATTTTGAAAATGAACTAATGATTCTGGGAGGCATTGTTTTTGCTCCCAACCTGAAACACTTTAAGAGTTGAAAAAATTGCTTTCTGTCTAGCAGGGTTGTAGGACTTCTGGATAATTTCAGAGCTTTTGCACAGACTCCCCCCCTTCTGCACTTGACACATCCAGATGTTACTGCATCACTGACAGCCTTTGTCCCTCGGCAATGCTGGCACTCTTACTTTGTCCTATTTTTCATTTCGTTTCATCAAAAACTCACAGTTTTCCCATTCTGGCCTAAGAACTGCAGAGCTGATAAATATTTTCTCTTTCATGACCATCTCCATAGAAACAGATTCTGTGTTACTGCTATAATTGTTCCCTGATTTTGTGCTGTTTTTTCTGTTATGGCCTCTGGATTTGTTTATGTTGGTTTGTTTCTTGGGAAGATAGTAGTGTATCTATTTGAGACAACTTGTAAATGTTCAAGCATTTAGAAGAAAAAGAGAACAATCCTATTCTCATTCTTTCCTCCATTTCCGAGTAAGCAATTCCGAAAGGTAAAGTTCTCACAACTTTGAAAAATGGAAAGATAGTTATTTTAAATGAAGCCCTGGAGCAGGAGCGGTGTTTCCTCAGATATCCCGTACTGCCTTTGGACTTTCTTTAGTTAAGAGTCGGGGCCTGAACTGGCACTTTAACAGGAGAACAGAAGTTTGTAGACCCGTTTGTATGTCCTTGTTGCTGGGGGAATGTTTATACTGCAAGAGAGACAGGCGAACGTGTAGGGAAGAATCCTTTCAGTCCTGTACATACCGAACAAAGCTCTATCACAGCTGTATCCAAAAATATTGCTCCTTTCAGCACTCCTTTCAGAACCCAGGCTTTCAATTTCCTCAAAGCCGGTATCTGGACAGAGGTAGGACTCACTTCCTGACATCCCAGCAGGGAACTCTGAAACTCTGAGAGCAGAGGGGTAAGGGGGAACAGGAAGAAACGGGGTCCAGCCCGCCACGCTGCGGCTAGGACTGAGCCTCTTCCATTCTTTCGAAGCAGGCAGGTTAAGAAATTTTGGCAGTTGGCACTGTCATTCATTCGCTGACATAAAAAGACAAGCCACTTCTGCGTATTATTCTCCTATAATGAATTCTGAGGCTCCATGAATCAAACGTGAAGCTTTCTGTCCGCGCAGGTGAAATCCAAAAACACAGTGAAAGATTTCAACATTTTTGTCTTAGCCTCAGAAGCAAAGTTCAATTAGTCAAACCTAAGCGTGTGTACTCTTCCGTCTGAAAAAATCAATTGTTTTTAACAGCTAAGAGCTTTTCAAGCAGCATTCAAACAGGCCACATTTATTAGGTGATCTCTGGCTTGTAGTTCCAGGTCCAGTACTATCTTAAACGTGAATCAAACCCCCAATGATATTACCAGCACGTCATGATCTCTTAGAAGACTATCTGATTTCCAGCAGCAGCAACAAAAAGTTGTCTTTCTGCTGGTTGCCGTTTTCCTTCATACTTTCTCCTTTACCTGTATTTGCTACGATATACCATGTAATACTGGAAGCCCGGGATTCCCAATGTTAAGAAAGTGACTAAAAAATAGTATGAATCTGAGCAAATGTTGCTTCATTTGTTTGTTTGTTTGTTTTTTCTTGAGAGTAGTGCTTGCAAACTCTGATTTTCAAAGCAGGCAAGTGATTTGGGCTACCGAATCTGAGAGCCTTCAGGAAGACCAGATTTTAAGAGAGGTTCCTCAGTACATTCCAAGAATCGGAAAAATCTCATCCGAGACCAAAAAGTGTGATTAAGCTTAGCAAAGGTCCGTAAGGTTCACGTGATTCTCTTCAATAGGTAATAAAAAGATTGGTTCAGACAGTCACATCAAGGAATTAAAAAGAGGCACCAGAGGCAAAGTCTGCATAGCTGTGTTGATTTTTTTTCTGATTTGAATGCTAACTCGAGAATTCTTCTCAAGTCATGAAAAGAAATATTAACAAACTCTTTGCACATGAAGCTTTTAGTGTTGTCTTTTGGATCAATTAGCCAGTGGCTATACTCGCTAGGCCATTCCTCTATACTGCCCTCCAACCCCATGCTGACAGTCCTTGACATTTGCTTTCTGTACAAACGCCTTTTTATTCTAATACCAACAGTGGTTCAATATTGCCAATCGAGCATATTCATAATCTATCTATAGGTCTCAAAAATAACGCATGAAATAAAATTATAAGAATGAATTCAGAATTATTATAAGAATGAATTCAGAATTTCTCTTATCTGGCTCCTGTGCTTTGAAGTGAATTCAGGTTTCTGACTTTTCTCCATGACTACGAGCGCTGGAAACACAGAATGGGATTCATCTTACTAAGTTTCGGGTGTCTACACTAGAGGCATCTGAGCTGTTCTCACTGCACAGAGGCTCAAGGCTGCCTGTAAAGTCAGTGTAGATGTAGTCAATATAGCCGTGGAGTGACGGACGCGTGTCATTTAACCAAAAGAAGGTGCTTAATTTAGAAAGAGAGGAATCCTGCCCTGTGTCCCTTACGGTAACAGGGGGGATCCCCCTGTCCCTGTTCATTAATAGCTAGCCATGTTACCCAATTTATATACTGTATCTGCCGCCTGTGTCTTCATAAGTATATTCCATGCCAGGGTTGCCTAAGGCTGCCAGATTCCTGGTTCTCTGGGAAGTTGGAAGCTGTGCACATTATGTATTGAACCAAATTTCTCACAGTTCCTTCTGGCAGAGCGGAGAGCCTAGTGCTGAGCCAAGACCTAGGACTAAGCTCCTCGTGTGAGAACAGGAAGCCTGAAAATGCTGAGAGCCTGACATGAACCAAGTGTCAAGGTCTCCAAGGTCCTGCTGCACGGTCGGGCACTGTAGCCTCACTGCTGTCAGCACTCTAAGAGTTTTGGGATGGATGCTGTGACATCCCAAAACACTGACGTTCTTGGCCCTTTTGACTGGGTTCCCCAAAGCTAGAAATCCTGCAAGCACAGGGCCTGCCTCCCTGCAGGTTTGTTAAAGCCAAGACGGTTCTATAGGAAACATAAACTTTTATAAAATCCAAAGTTATCAGAACTCTGATGTTTCAGGTGCAACATTTTGGATTCAACTAATTGACATTTTATGTGAAAACTTTGCAATAAATAGGTAGACCAGGTCTACCTTATCTCATAATGGTTGCTTGATCAGAAACATCACCAGCACATCTTTGCTCC
>NW_009648888.1:147370-152254 GCF_000708025.1 Charadrius vociferus
TCTGAGCTATGGCAGCACCGAATCCAGGGGAAATTACCCTTCTGAACGCATCCGCTATCCCTGAGGATGGTGTTTTGTGATCTACACCAAAGCAGTTCAAGAAAGTGTGCAAACCCTTCAAATGACAAATATCTTTTAATCTGCTAACCCTGACCTATGTCCAATAAAAATTCAAAACAAAGTACCGAACTACAACACTGCTACCCTAGAAGCAGTACTCAACTATGACCTACACGGACAAATGCCCATTTCTCAGACTAGGAATGACAGAGTCCAGCTACTATGCCTGACCTTGATGTCTCCTCTCAGAGACCAGGACCGGCTATTTCTGACAGACTTAGCCTTTTAGAGTGGTTATTATTTTCCTCTTCAGACTTCTAGGAATGTGCAGATTAGTTTGTATCAGTCCCAGTGACACTCTCAGACATGTAAGCCCACTCCCACTGCACCTCCTCCAAGCTGTAAATGCAAATCTGAGTGTCGAATTTATCCTGCCAATCATATGGAACAATCTTAACTCTAAAAACTTGAAAGGGTTGAAGTAGTCACCCAAAAGATGATTAATATAATTCCTGGAGATCCTACACTGAAAAATATCCAAAGTTCAGTATGTCTTAAAGAGATGAAGCGTCATGCTCCTTGAGTACTTCATTTTTGTCAGAAAATATCTATAAAAAGGAACACAACATAAGCAAAACTGGATGGGCATGAGGAAGCATGGTTTCAGCTAAAATCCTGCATATGGAAAGCACAGGATCCGTCGTTATTGGCAGTGTAAGTTCATAATGTTTACTGCCAGTTCCACTAATGAAAAGTTGAACAAAATTTCTGATCCTGCAGGCCCCATTACACTGACTATCCCACGAAAGAGAACGAATGGAGGATAATGTGACACGAAATATACCTGCAAAACTGAACAGGTAGGCTCCTGATTTCACGCAGCAGTCAGATGGAAATAAGATATCCTGTAAAGAGACCTTCCATTAAAAATATGACCATCTGAACCAAGTATAAAAGCAAGAGAACAAAAAGATGCCAGTTTGCCACCAGGTCTGCCTCTAAAATTAAGGTATCACCTCTATGCAAATTCAAAAATTGTTTTTTCTTTTCTAAGACCCAGACCCTACAAAAGATTTGCAGTTGTCATGGTTTTAGAACAACAAATGCAGAAGCCCTTGGCTAGTTACCTTCACTGTTTTACTGATAACATGCATTTTTATCAGTCCTCATGTCATTTATTCATGTAACTTTGCACTGAATTTTCTGTTCTTTGGAAAAAACACACAGTTATTGTACCGTGTGGCAACAAACAAAAACTCCACTGACGTGGACTTAGGTCATTTTATCTTGCCACCCACGAAAAGATCAATCTGGTCATAAAATTCAATACAGAACAATGTAACATTGGAACTAAAAATTATTGTGTGGAGAAGGTGAAATTTAGACTAGGCTTCCCAAGGAACTTCTGCGTAGTTTTAGTCGTTGGGTTTTTTTTAAAAGAAAAATAAGTCTATTTTATTTGATTTCTGGTTATCAAGTAGGCAATCTATCTACTTCCGCTTCTGAAAGGAAAATCAAGTCAAGTAGTCCCTTCCTCCTTTTAGTATATAACTGCACTTTAAGTTGGGTAAGGACAGATTTACATGAGACAAATCAGAGACTCCTGTCTATTGAGCACTCATATTGCCTAAGTAGCTATTTCAAACTCAAGAAGGTTATCAGGTCCTCAGTGTAGGATTTTGAAATATATTCAGCATTGGCCTAATTGTGGTCATGTTGAAGTCAGCGTTAAAACTCACCTGACTTCACTGGAACGCAAGTTAGATAAAACTGGGTGCTTTTGAAAAGTGCATTGCTTATTTAGCACAGTTGCGACCAGACAACTGGATAGCTAAGAAAAGATGACAAACCGCCGAATAATCAAGCAATAATCAAATCTTTTTTGGGTAAAGTAGTATCTAAAATCACAGATTCGCTCATGTCAGGTCAAAATGAAAATCTTTATCCTGGCAGAAGGTTTGTGCAAGCAAGCCTTTATACCAGTGGATCTTCAAAGATAAGAATAACAAGTACGCTTAATTGTGTGCACAGCGTATAGTCCCATTGAAGTCAACAATGTATGCAAGGGTAATCTCCAGCAGAGGTGCTGGTTAGCTTGAATGGCGCAGAAACGGTTTATTTTGCACAAGTGGACACAATTACAAGTGGGATGCTGTTCTTCAAGCAAAAAGGCTTCTTATTAGGCCTTGGTTTTGGAAAGCAGGCGTTTAATTTACAAAATTGCCAAGAGATACCATATCTTGGATCTTTCAATGCGGACTTTAGACGCTTTCTACAATAATTTAAGGAAGGCACAGAAATATTTTTAGTCTGGTTAGCGGAAGAGTAGGACGTGTCCAAGTCACACAGCAAAGAATTAATAAGGGATTAATTACCTCCTGCATGTGAAGCCAAGCAACCCACACAAAACTGCAGGTGAAGAGTAGTGCAGATGGAACAGCGGTAATAGATGAAAAGGCTGTTGCGATGAGCTGTGGGAAGAATACAGGCTGGGAGGAGCTCTGGCAGAAACGCAGAAGGCACAAGTGTGGACAGTAAAAAAGGGCTCTATTTCAGGTTATATCGAAATTATTCTAAAACGGATGTTCCAGCCTAAGTTTTTCCTAAAAGAGTGCTCTGGCAGAGAAAGCTACTATGTGTCCTGAAGCAAACGGGTATGAGCACGCAGTAAAAACTAGCCTTGATTACCGTGCTGCAAGCCTTTCCCCAGTCCTCAGGCGGGAGAAGCATGCCACCTACCGTTAACGGAATTCTTTTGCACAGAGAAGCCGTGGACCTCAACCTTAAAAAAAACCCCGTAATGTTCCTGTGGGCAATGAAAAGGCTATTCTTTCAGTTAATCAAAGACATCATTGCTACAAACTATTTCTATTTACTGACTAACTAATCCAGGATAAAAAGCCTGGGAGGTGTTTCTCCTCATGAGAGTAAGAATGCCTTGGGAACATCTAAAAACATCTAGATATCAATCATTTGTGCTAGTTTGACGGTACTACAGCAGTTGCGCCATACTATTACACCAGCATACGAGTTTGCTTTCTGTTAACTGTACTTTCTTCCCTCTTTTATTCAGGCTGCTGTGAGGAACAACCATTGAATCTGTAATTGCACATTACAGGCAGCTAGAAATTATCAGACTGATACTGCCAAAATAACCCTGCACCCTATTATAGCAAGCGGTCAAAGGACGAAGCACAGGAACAAAACCAGAGAGAAAATGCATTTGCAATGGATAGGTCCCATTCTTGGCTTTGCCGTTAATGTTCTGTGCGGCTGTGTTTTTAGATCTCTTTGCATCTGCTTCCTCTCTTAACCTGTGTAAGATTTATCAGTCTATAGCACAAATATCTGTGGTCAGACCTGCCTATCAGAAAGGATCTGTATGGTACCAATCGAGAAAGAGAGAGGTGCCTATTTTCTTCATTTAAGAACTTTGCAGAAATGTTTGCTACTTAAAATAGCTATATTCAACAAGCACCAGTTGATGATATTAGGGGTGTGACGTGTCAATGAAATATATAAAGATGGTGCATCTGTGCAATTTCCCTTTTCTTACGGGGCCGGCAGGGCCTTTGGCATTCTGCTTGCTGGCCGTGCAGGGAACACTACCGACACCTAGCAACAGCCTGATGGAATAAGGTACTTTCTTCCCTCTTTTATTCAGGCTGCTGTGAGGAACAACCATTGAATCTGTAATTGCACATTACAGGCAGCTAGAAATTATCAGACTGATACTGCCAAAATAACCCTGCACCCTATTATAGCAAGCGGTCAAAGGACGAAGCACAGGAACAAAACCAGAGAGAAAATGCATTTGCAATGGATAGGTCCCATTCTTGGCTTTGCCGTTAATGTTCTGTGCGGCTGTGTTTTTAGATCTCTTTGCATCTGCTTCCTCTCTTAACCTGTGTAAGATTTATCAGTCTATAGCACAAATATCCGTGGTCAGACCTGCCTATCAGAAAGGATCTGTATGGTACCAACCGAGAAATCCAGAGATGCCCGACAAAGGCAGTGTTCTCAGGAGGCTGAGCCTTTTTAATATTTTCTTCTTTTAAGAACTTTGCAGAAATGTTTGCTACTTAAAATAGCTATATTCAACAAGCACCAGTTGATGATATTAGGGGCGTGACGTGCCAATGAAATATATAAAGATGGTGCATCTGTGCAATTTCCCTTTTCTTACGGGGCCGGCAGGGCCTTTGGCATTCTGCTTGCTGGCCGTGCAGGGAACACTACCGACACCTAGCAACAGCCTGATGGAATAAGGCTCCTTGAAGAAATGTTGTCCATTCTTCAGTATAAAATACCACTTCAGTATGTCATGATTTTATCCATTTTTTTTCCTTAGGGAAAAGATTTAAAGAAATGTGAATATTGTTACTCTATCCGAGGTACGCTGTACCTAGGAACCACTGATTTTGCCTGTATTGTTTTAGACAGGTTTGCAGAGCCAGCGATGCACAAACCACATGGCTCTTACCTGTCTGTTTCTGTGAATATGCACAACACACGCAAATATACAAGTAGTCAATGTCCCTGTCATCACAGCATCTGTTAAAAATGTGGTCACTAAGGCATTAAGGGATATCTTAAATGACAGAAGTGGAACAATGTGTAGTGAAACTCTCACTCATAGCCATCAGTCTCCTGCATTCGCTCTGGTAGCAAAACCACTTAGCTTCCTCTTGTTTGGCATTGGGGAATACACACAGCACAAGATATTTGTCAAACACTGAGCAAATAGGGAAGCACCTGATTTTTTTCCTTAGCTCTAAATCGTCGCAGTTTCTTTTACAGCTCAGCTGTCTGAAAATGAACTTT
>NW_009648888.1:152296-161072 GCF_000708025.1 Charadrius vociferus
AATTTGAACTACAGAAAAAGCACATACAGTTACAAGAGGGGGAAGAACTGAAGGATTCAGCTACGAAATTGTTGTCTGTTGATTTTGTAAATAGTCTTTCTTCCAGCCAGAAGGTGAGATTTTCTTTTTGCTTTTTAAAAAATTTTTAAAGAGCTGCAATTTGGCTCAGACTGCTTTCTGGAGCTCAGAGTTCTCTGAATGCATAGATGTCACCATTTCATTGGCAAAGTTGTCACCTGAAGATTACAATTATTAGTAGCCAAGTGTCATATTGAATGCACCTAAACTCAAATGCTTTATAGGAGACATCATATAAAAAATGGTACCACTACCACACTAACCATTTTTTTTTAATAACATACTCATTCCAAATTTCAGCTCACTAACACCAGGTTTGAGTCAGGTACCATCACACAGCTGTTTGACAGTATGGATGAAAACTGAAGTGGACCTTCGTCTCTGTCCTTGCTGGAGGCTGAATGGCAGCACGCATAGTTTGGAAAAGAGTCTTCCCTAGCTTGTCAACAGTCAAATCAAACTGCAACACATCAAACGTAAAACCATTGCATTGATGAGCATGACTATCTCATGCTAAAAAGGTATTATTTTTGCAATAGCTGCCTGCTAAAAGTGCATGCCTATTTGTTGGAATCCAAAAATAAAATAAAAGCCAAAACTAACAGTACACGGATCTGCCTGCAATACATTGAAGTTGCAAGTTCTCTAACACATACAGAGGCTGACAAGAAACGAGCAGAACATAGGAAGTAATTCCATGACGCGTTAAAATTCAGAATAGAATAGTCATAAAGCACACAATTTCTTATGAACTATCTCTAACGTAATCTGTTTAATAAAACTGTGGGTAAGTAATGCAACTTATTTGGAATATTCTAGCACACAAAACAAAAAAACCCCACATCCAATATTCCAGTGGCAGTCTTAGAAGATTGCTGGGATGAAGTACATAACAGAGAGATCAGCTCTCACTGGAGTTTTGATTAATAACAAAGAGAAAACCTGACTTGTGTGATTTATTTGGTGCACCTACTGCAAAGTATTTGTGTAAGACTTTTGGAAGTACTTTTACTGAAAAATGTTTTCGTTGTCCTTACATGGGACTTTTTAAATTCAAGAAGGATATTCGAAATACAGAATGTGAAAAGTTCTTTAAGATACTAGGTAACACTGATAAAGCATAGCATTCCAAAAATTCTGAACAGCTGTTCTGGCTGGTAGTGATAGTGACTAGCTAACGGAGAGGTGTGCAAGATTTGGAATTAGGGTGCATAAAGGTTACGTGTAAAGTGCTCTGCTGAATGCAAGTAGGCTGAAGCAGATGTTTTAAATCTCACTGAGATTTAAAGTGGCATTTAAAAGCTGTGCTGAACACGGAGAGACTGTAGCAATGTCTGAGGTAAGTTTGTGAATCTGTGTTCAGACTGACTTCTGGAATACAATGCTAAGTACTGAAAAGTAGTACCTTCTGTGTAATTGAAAATCACACACTTAGAAAACAAATCAGCTGGTTTAGGCTGAGCCTTTGCATCGAAACTCTTGTGAGAATGAACGATCCAGGTTTACCGTTCAAATCACTCACAAGCTCACTCACCAGACATCTATAGGTTAATGTGTATTCCTGAATTAGCGCAGCCCGCCTTTCAAGTACTGCTTAGTGGCACCTCCTCATTTAGAAATAGAACTGAATTCATGTTTTTGAATGAGAAAATAAGAGAATGACAGGTGACAAACTGAAAACTTACGCCGTCACTATTTTTCCTCCCATGTACATGAAAAGCTTATTGAAAAGGAAACTAATTCAGGACCACAAAGCTATTGAGGGCAGCACCTAACTTTGTAATTAGCTTGCACTAAAGTCAATGGCCTTGTCAATGTCACACAAGAAAAAAAAATCCCTGTTTAGCCTGCTGGAAATAAATAACCAAAAAAAATCGGGTTTTATTTACTGTTGAATGAGAAAAAAAAATATTTTTAGGACATACAAGTTTAAGAATCAAATGCTTTAGTAAAATTTCATTTCCAGAATGTTGGAAAGAGTAAGAATTTGTCATTCGTGGCCCTCAATTCTGACCGGTTTTAGATGAAGATGGATTGCCAGATTCTAGCTCCATCTACTGTGTCAAACTGAAACAACAGAAAGATTGATCTTTCCTCTTTTTTATAAAAACTGTATCCCAACCTTCCCCTAAAATAGGACATTAGGAATCAGCAATATATAGCCGTTGAAAAGAAATGCATTCAAGTGAAGACAAAGTGGGCAAATTAGACGAGCCGATAAGGAGAACAGCATGCAGTAAAAAAGGTGGGGAAGGTTCCGTTTTGAAAAACAGATGCTCCATGGGATCCTGGGGAGATTAGATAATTTTAGACGATTGAGGGCTTTTACACAATTTTTCTGGTTATCATTTGAACTCTGCAAAAAATGTTTTTCTTCCACTTTACATACCTTTTTGAGAAATCAAAGAAATTTCTTACATTGCCTTCACCGAAACCAAGATCTTAGGAGTTTTACACAGAGATTCTCACTCCCTTTCTTGTCCAGAGATAAACTAGCCTGGTAGTACACATATTTTCCAGGCACACTTTATATGCAGATAGAAAAGCAACAGCTTGAACCTTGTTGTTGCATGCCAGCAGAAGCCTGCTTGCATTAAGATATCCTGAGCGGCACAGAGAGAAGCAATTTCAAGGACTAATTTCAGAACTAATCAATTGTTTACTTAAAAAGCGGTTACTATAGAAATTATCATTATGGACTGGCAGGACTCAGGCAAAACATAAAATGTAAGAAATGTTTAACCTCCTAGGTGATTCTTGTGTAGTCTGCAGTTGATGCTACCTTAAATGGCAGTAATAAAATACGCCAAAACATTACTTTGACAAGTAAACTTTGATATTCAAATACAGGTGGTTTTGGCTTGAGAGGCTGCATTCACAAAACCTTCTCTTTGTCTTATGTTTTCTCTTAGTTTTACTTCATTTTTATCTTCTACAGCACTTGCAGAGAATCAGAAAGAAATCCAGGATCTCATCCAGATGCTATTTGCCTCAATTTGCCATGGTATTTTTCAACTTTATATTCACAAAGGGTAAACGTTTTGAAAACATGTGAAGCAAATGAGGAACCCGAAACCTACTTTCAAAAATAATTTATCCATGTAAAAATGTAAGTCTCACAAAGTACTAGTAAGTTTTAGGATTCCGAGCACTTAAACTACTTCTTAAATAAGATAC
Source organism: Charadrius vociferus (assembly GCF_000708025.1). NCBI lineage: Eukaryota > Metazoa > Chordata > Aves > Charadriiformes > Charadriidae > Charadrius > Charadrius vociferus. The sequence goes on from NW_009648888.1 coordinate 155,552, forward strand.
AGACTCCCAAAGTACTAAATATATTACAGAATAAACATCTTTCTAGCTTAACACTTTAGGTCAATTGTTAGGTAATCATCTCTTTAGAATTTCAAGTCCAAAACAGTGCTATATGCCGGGTAGTACTGGGACTATAGAGAAGGGTATAAAATAGTGACTAGTTTGTAAAGCTCATACAAAATACAAAATTACATCAAAACCTTAATTTTAATACAAAAGGTATTGCCTCCTTTTGCCTCATCAGGCTGAGTATGCCTGCCTAATGCCTGTGCAGGGTCATCAGTGTTTCAGCGCAGCCTTCTGTCAGAGTCAGTCACCTTGTATCACCTACGCTGTACAAAGGTTTCTCATGTGCTGTTTTAAACTGTAGTTTTTTCCTCGCTGTACTCCTACGGGAAGACTGTTTCCGAGTCTCCTATCTCTAGGGAGAACCCTGAATTTCCAGCCCCAAAATAGTGGTGGTGTATTATATATCACTATTTGCTCTTGCGCTGTTATAGTAGTTTTAACACCTGCCCCAATCTTTGAAAAAACTAGGCCAGCACGGCCACAACTCTGGGCAGCTCACTGTTTTGTTTACATATGTGACTCTGGCCAAACACTCCAGCTAGAACAGCAAGATCAAAAAACTGCACCCCAAACTTGGGAGTGCTTTCCCTCAAAAGCACTCCAGGAGCAGCAGCGAGTAAGTGCCACTAAGCTGTCTAAACCAGCTCCAAGTGTACTGGTAGACAGCATCGCATTCAGACCCAAACCAGAACTATTCCGTGCCACTGAAAGTCTGCAGCACTCCTACTGGCCTCCCAGCAAATGCCGTGGAGTCCACCACTCTGGACTTGGATGTCTTGGGGGTGGATGAATGCAACTGGCAACACTCCTTGAGATACAGTTTATTGCTTCTAGTGACAATACCGTGAAGGAACAAGGAGAAGGTTAGTCTCTGTTAGCAAAGACTTAACTGGATGGAATGCCATCATTTCCTGTAGAACAACTGTGCTTATTCTCTTTTAACAAAGCGCTTGCATATTTCTTCAGCAAATCAATCTTTAAAAGGTTTTGCTTTCTGGACATGTTTTTACTTTCCCAATCCTCCCTGCGAGGAAGTGGTGAAAGCTGGCATGATGTTGTATTGTAATATCAGTATCTGAGATTGGAAACCTGTATTAAGGTTTAAGGGGAACTATCAGGACATGTAATATCAGTATCTGAGATTGGAAACAAATCATTTTCAAGACATTCGAGCAGGATGTATCTGTATTTCAAACGGACACCGATGTGGATAAGCGTAGCAACTAACAAAATCACCTGGCCTACCATGCCAAACATAGGGGCAGAAGTCACTCCGTAACGAGCCTTCGTACTGGGTGTATTTGAGTGTTAGCATTACAGTAAATGCTTTACCTTCTGCTTGTACAGAGGTGCCGTCCCGTGATGAACAGGGCTGCTGTTACTGCAAGCAGTTCTTCCAGGCTGGCACCGCTCTTGTTGAATTCTCAATCTGTTTGGATTTTCTTAACTTTCTTCACTCGCAAGGCTACACCAGTTGAGATGCTCACAAGAAACTTGCTGTAATGAAGAAATACAGATATGAAAAAATGTAATTTAAAGTAAATGCCGTGGCTGCATAAAAACAATTTTTAATCATTCTTCTCCACGTGTAATTTACAGTTCTTAAAACTGAGTGGTTTAGACAAATCTTAAAATACATGTCTCAGAAAACAGTACTTCTCTGAATGTAGAGACGTTTATGTTCTTTTCCCTCCTTTTCCCTTTGACTTGATCGGCAGTAGCTGCACAATCGCTGAAGAACTTCAATTATTTCTGTTTAAAATAATTAATGATGGTCTAATTCTAGTTTATCTTGTCTCCCATTTCAGATGGGTCTTCTCTTTTTTTTTGAAACAATGCTATGCATCAAGGAGGTTCGGTGAGGCAGTCCTTTTGCTACAGGTATTGAAGAAATACAATCATTTGGGGTTCAAAATGTTCAGAATGATACGGATAAAAAGACTGCAGCACATACAGAAGCTGCAACAACTGCAAAACTGTATGCATCGAAGATAACCAATGAATTCACTTATTCTATAACCAGTGAGGATGGCATAATTTGGGTTTTGGATTAATTTCATAGCTCATTTGCATAATCAGCTCATTTGGAGATACATAACTTCTGTGCTTCTCCTACGTTCCTCCTACTCTGACAAATATTAAAACAAGACGTAAAGCCTTGACATGAAGGGACAAAAACACCAGGACAAGTGTGAAAATATGCAAGTTACGTGTGTGTGTTGGAGGGGTTACTAAAACTCAAGCCAGCGATTAATTTTTTCCGTTCCGGTATAGGTTATACTTGCAAACAAAACTCCATATCCCTGCTTCCTGACTTTGATGATGATACTGCTTCCAGCAGTTATAAATGAAACTGAAAGCAGAGCCATACAGATACTTACTCCACAGCTTAGGTTTAAATATGTGAATTGTCCCATAGAACTTTTTAAGGAATCTGGCGCACACGAGACAGTTCCTGAAAGCATTCACTGGATTCAAACCCCAGGTTTTCCCACTATTCATATTGAGTGTTCGGTGGAATGATCAATAACCGGAATAAATAGTGAAGTAGAAGTCACAGATCAAAGAGATAACCAAGGATTATTGTTTTTCTCAAGATTTCCTGCAGCTTTATGCCAGCAACAAAATCAAATGTCCAAAGTTAATCAACCTCACAGACTCACAAATGGATTTTTAGGTATCACTTCCCTGAGTGGGGCCTACACTGACTTTCCACGGCTATGTAATCCATTACTTAAGAGCCCTATGAACAGGAAACACAGCTTTGGGTCATGCACCCCTACAGAAACTGGGATACAAAAAAAAAATCATCTTAACTATTTCCTCTTTTATTATAAGCCTGTCTTGATGATTATCACGGTATCTGCAAGAATGTTCTATTTTGGTTTTCTAAAATATAAAGTGCTGTTGTGCAACCTGGAGAAGTTTCATGCCTCCCCAAGGAGTTCTCTCATTCAAACCATCGCAAGATCGATAGCTGACTTTCATTAGCAGCTTTTGCCCACAACAGAAACAAAGCTTATAAGCCCAAAGAATCTAACGCTAAGCTTCTCTAAAGACCGCAAGTGCTTTTATTCCTGTTGCGCTCACAAAAGGCTCAAACTAGTGAGGGTGGCAGGGAGAGCAGGTATAAACCATATGTTATAAAAATGGAGGAAAACGACTTGCTCCACACTGCAAGATTAGAAGGAGCAACTCTTTCATCAGAACAGAGGTCACCATCATAAAAGAAACTGAACAAATAGTCTCAGATAGGGCACGCTGCCTGTGCCAACAAAAGCCGTGTTTTGTAACTACTCCCTCTGATTCAGGGCTCGAGAGCACAACGCAGAGTGATAAAAGAATACGGTTGCTTTCATTACCAAGAAACTGCAGTAGATAGCTCAAAATACCCTTTCCAAGCCTAACAACTTAAACAGGTACTTGAAGTAATGTGCACATGTTGTAGCCCAGTATTAAAATGCAGATTTGTAACACAATCAAACCGAGCATTACTGCAGCCCCGCTCGGCCTAGATCAGCTCAGAGGCGGACCAACCCTTCGGTGCCATTTCCCAACCTAATGCTGCACAGGGAAGGGACAGAGAGGGCAACTCCTTGCTAACAGCTTAAAGGGTAAAATCCAGTTCTGCAACCGCCCTTCCTGAATCCAAGCGGGTGGATTTGGTGCATCGGGACAATCTGTTCCTCTGGCGGGCTGCTTGTGCAGCCAAAGAAATCTGTTTTCTTTAGACGTCTGTCACCTCTTGGATCAAACAATGAAGGCGAGGTCACTTTTCCAGGCTTATCACTTGAAAAAAGTGACATCATTTTCACACGTACACCACGAATCTCAGGTGGTAAGGCTGAGGTTACCTAAATTCACTTACAATTCTGTTTTCTGACTGTTGTGATTGCAACCAACAACAAATGCTTCATTTGTGCTGCTATACTGCTATAAATCAGTAAAAATCGATGCATTTGACACAGGAGGACAAAACATGGATCTGCTGTAATGGATCTGCACTGTTTTGTATTTTGAGATTTTTTGTGCGGTCATACCAGGAAGTAGTAGGTAGGTGGTTGGAATATTCAGTTTATTCCTCCTGGAGCACATCAAACTGTCATCTACAGAGGTGTTTATAAATGTATTGTTCAGTTTAGACCTCGTACCTGAAGATTAGAGGTTAAGAACTACAGTTACAGCCGGATGACTTAGAAATAATGTAACTTAATAGCGGTGCTGTTACCGCTAATGCAGTCCTTTTATTAAGAACATACAGAGGCATGAAAGTGAAGTAGGTTTTGGTGGGATGTAAGGAAGATGAAGATTTGGGGGGAAACTGTGCAGACTTGCTTTTCTGATGAGCATCCGTCCTTCGTGAATCTTTTTTAAAAGCAACGTTTAACATTTCAGAGGTGCTGCAGACATGACTGGTGCTTTCCAACATTATCCAAATAAGACAACAGACACCACTTAGGAGTAAAGTAATCAAATAAGGACAAGATCTTTGTTTTCTTTCAAATGGAAGTGGAATAGATACTATTGGCTTGAAACACCAATTCCAAAACATCCGTAGCGTACCAGCGCATTTGACCCATTACCAATCTTTACAATCATGTGTTTCTGTGGTTCATGTCCATTCAGTCTTAAAAAAAAAAAAAAAAAAGAGCACACCGATTCCTTTAATGAGCATGCATCCACTGCCTATTTAACTGCCACAAGACTTTTGTTACTGCAGGACCTGACCTGCATCGATGTTCCATCAGTGGTTTTCCAGCGAAAAAACCCAACAGTTCAGCCTCACAGAATGGTTTGGGTTGGAAGAGAGCTTAAAGATCATCCAGTTCCACCCCCCTGCCCTGGGCAGGGACACCTCCCCCCAGCCCAGGTTGCTCCAAGCCCCGTCCAACCTGGCCTTGAACACCTCCAGGGATGGGGCAGCCACAGCTTCTCGGGGCAACCTGCCCCAGGGGATCACCACTCTCAGAATCAAGAGTTTCTTCCTCATATCTCATCTCCATCACCCCTCTTTCAGTTTAAAACTGTTCCTCCTCACGCTATCACTCCCCTCCCTGACGAAGAGACCCCCCCCAGCTCTCCTGGAGCCCCTTTAGGGACTGGAAGGGGCTCTGAGGTCTCCCCGCAGCCTCCTCTAATACAGGTGAGTGTTTGTGTCCCCAGTGCGTGTTAGGGATGAAAGTGTGGGGCTGGAGGCCTGCGGGCGGCAACAGGATATCGTGACAGGATCAAGGGATGTAATTAAAGCGTATGTTCAAAGTGACACAGGCATCTTGAAATTTCATACTTTTTTAGCGATACTCCACCGACTTCCTTTTAAAACAGGCCTTTGGAGGTTGCCTTTGGACGCTCAGTGCCCACTGTACGTTAGACCACCACTTGTAACTGGAAATACGTATATTGCGGTGCCGCGATGGTGCGGCGCGGAGGCCTCAGCCGTGTGTCGGGTCTC
>NW_009648888.1:162530-183371 GCF_000708025.1 Charadrius vociferus
GTGGGAGGGGAGGCAGGATAGCGTAAGGGTGGGAACGCGGCTGGTGCGGCCGGGCTGAGGCTTTGGAGATAGGCCTGGGCTCCGGGAGCGCTGCCGGAGAGCCTCCGGTGTGCCGGAATAGATGGTTTTGAGGAAAAGCAGGTGAAGGTGCAGGTGAAGCGAAGGCTGCCCCAGAGCCCCAAGCGTCCCGCTCTCCTGCGCCGTGCTCTCTGAACCCCGCAGCAGCCGCCCTTCCCACGTAATGCTGAAGCAAGCACAAGGAAGCGTTGGTAACTTGCTCTCGGTTAGGTTTTTCAGGTAGGTATGGGCTGGAAGAGGCCAAGCAAGACTCGAAGCCCCTTCCTTATTTGCGTGTGTAGTCACACAGAGTTGCTTTGCTCAGTGCGTTTAATTCTGTAACCTTCGAAGCTGAATGCTCGTCTTTGCTTTTTTTGCATAGTGTCCTCAAAAAAAAAAAACAAAAGTCCACTTCAAGTTTGTAGCTTGTTCTTTGAACTTTATTTCTCGGTGGTTTGGCTTTTAAGTGGTATATCTACTTTTTGAGTTAGAAATTAAAATGAGTAGGAGGAAAGGGAAGGAAGAGTCTGAGACGGTTAAGGAAGGGCTGGGCTAAGATAGTGATACGTTTTTCCACGGTTAAGAAGCACTCTGCATTTTATTTCTGCAGATGATGATACAAGAAGCATTTTATCTAACTTCTGTGAGATAAATTGCATACAATGCATGTGTTGCAGTTAACAAGTAATTATGCCTGACATTGTGTTTCTGCAGTGTTTATTTTTAGGCAAGTGAGTATCATCAGGTAGGCAAAAGTTTTTGAGGTGTAAAACTGGTAAGATGGGCAGCCGTGGTTATGTGCTGAACCGTGGTACCTAGTGGTATTTGGAGAACTCTCTCTCTCGAATAGAGTCCGTAGAGTTGCACTATGGTTGTGTGTGGCAAAGGGGTGAAGGCCCTCCCGTGATTTAGAAGATGCATCGGTTGGTAGTTGAGCATTGAGATGAGTTGTATGTGACAGCAGCCTTCAACAGGATTTGTGTAAAGCGAGACTTAATGGCTAAGTCATAGCCAGATTTATTTTGTGGTCCATAGCCATTCTTCCAAATGGCTCCTTATACTCATAGCTTTCAAACAGTATGGTATGTATGGTGAGATGAGAAAGGCAGAGAGAACTGAGAAATACACGTACGCGTGGGTGAGCTGAGCCTTCGCCTGTACACCGTGCCTTCCATAGCCATAGGTACCTATTTAATGTGCTTTGAGACCTGCAGAGAGATTTTAAAAAATAAATCATTAAGCTATCATGAGGCAGCAGAATAATACTTGAGTTTTTCTTGATAGAATGACATGTGTTGTAGACGGCAATAGTTGGAAAGGCAGTTTTGGCATCTGGAAACTTCCCTGATGTTTTCATCTTATATGTAGTAAGTGAAGGCTTCCTTAGTCTGGGTGGTCTGGGATTAAATATTAAGCAGGGGTAAGTCAGTCATAAACAAGTTAATAATACTGAGTTTATTAAGTTCAGGGTAGCATGCGTTTTGTCGTGTATCAGCTTCATTTATAATAATTCCTTTCCTTGATGGTTCAGGTTGCTTGCAAAAAAAGTTCCAGTGTTTCTCGTACTGACTTGAGGATGAAATGATGCAGCTTAGTGGAATATGCGCAGCTGAAATCACAGTTTTTAGGAATGTGAACACGAGGATGGCCCGATTAATGGAGCAGAGGATCCAACTTCAAAGTAGTTCCCAGCAGCTCCTGGGGAGGAAATGTGTTTTTAGTGTTATCAGCAAAAGGGAGTTTTCTGAAAACAAAAGTTGTCTGAAAGCAACCTGATGTTTAATTTTGTCTTTTAAAAGCTTTTTCTCTTTAAAAAAAAAAAGCTTGTGTTTCTATTGTGAGATTTTTATTTGTTTGGGGTTTAAAATTTGCTTTAGTTTAGACTTTCTTGAGATGTGCATAGCTTGTGTGGCTTTCAGCAGTTGGATCGCGGTCTTCTGACCACTGGCAGTCTGGAAGGCACATAAAATTAAAAACACAAAGAAATCTAAGTTTATGGTTTTGCTGTAAATGGAAGCTATTGTGGGAATGCTGCATAAGATGGTGTTCCCTCCCAACCATTCAGTTCATAATCTTTGTAAACTTTAGACAGTGTGTGTTTTGGGCTATTTTTTGCCCTTCCCATGCTTAATACGTTAAGACTTTTCTAATCTCCGAAGTGAAGTACTTCTAGATTTGACTGCTACTGAGACAGCTTCAAAAAATCAGGAGAACAGTAGCGACAAGTCAAAGGAGTTAGAATCGGAAACCTGGCAGACACTAAATCACAAAAACTCCATCAGTGGAAAGACATTGTTTGGCTCAGTTGTTGCTGAATTGACAGAATGGAATAAAAAGTTGTAATCAGTTATTTTCATCTCAGTCTGTTTCTAAGCTCCGTTAGATCTCAGTGTGGGAGGATAGGCACTGGATAGAGCTTTGGATGAAGTTAAATTGCAATCTCAGACCGTCAGCTTCACGAGATCCTACTACAATGTTCATGGTAACCTCCAAGGTTGCGTGTTGAAATTGCAGCGAATTACTGCTTGCCAAAAACCCCAAGATTCTAGGTAGCGTGGTCCAGCATTGTCTGTAAATGGCAAATTGCCTTTTCCCTAACCACTAGTTAATAAAAAAAGATGGCAACTCTTTTCAGTACGCAGGAAGAGCAATCTTAAGGTAAGAGAGAAATGACAGTAGAAGTTACGTACCGGGGAAGTCAGCTCGCACGCTTCCTGGGAGAATTTTCGCCTTAGTTTAGGAGTGATCACGTACAACAAGTGAAATTGGGTGAGCAGTGTCGTCGAAGAAGACTATATTCTGGGGCCAGTCTATTCACTCTATCCCTAATGGGAAGCTGCTTTTATTTTTTAGTGGGGCTTTGTATGGTGTACCCTCCATCCCCCCTTTAACGTGGCTTATTGTTGATAAGTAAATATGTGAAACAAATAAGAAGAAACATGCTGGTCAGACCTGTGCCTCGAGTCAAATCAAACGCCTGTTTTCTGAGCTTGACAGAATGATTTTCAGGACATGAGTCAAAAATTAAAAAGGTGGAGGAGGGAGCAGGTTAGACAAATGAAAGCTGACACATGTGAAGCTTGGGAACATTATTGTTTGAGAACTTTATTATTTGCTCTCAGGTGGTTTTTGTTGTGAAAACATGGTCTAGCAGTTCCTCTGAACAGGCTCAGGAAAAAAACATAAATATGTAGACTTCTTGAAAGTGTCCTTGTGTGTACCAGTTTTGCTGAACATTTGTCTTGAATAAACACTGGAATATTGCAAAAAATGAGCAGGTTGCTACTTAAAAATCTGCATTAGGGCTTCTCATTGAACAGAGAAAGGTTTAATTGTATATTAAAAACTCTGTTTACAAGCTTATTTCAAGTCTTTGAACTTAAAGATGTTTGCTGCTGGTCGTGGAGTTTATAATTGCTTTTCTTACTATCATATTCATGTTAAGAGCTTAAGTTCAGTGTTCTTGAGTGAAGAGTCTCATGATGATTAGATGTGGCTCAGTTTTGGAATTTTGCGTGCTCTTTCCTGTTCTTTCATTTTTCTCTGACTGGTGGAGTTTGTCACTGGATTCTCATCTGATGTGTAAATTAGCTTGTTAAACAATCCTCGGTGATGTTAGGGTTAGCTACGTGCTGCCCTACGCAAAGGATGTTTTTGACATGTTTTGGCTGTTTCTTGAGCATTGATTGAATTGGAGAATGGTTTGGGTTGGAAAGGACCTTAAAGATCATCCGGTTCCACCCCCCCGCCCTGGGCAGGGCCACCTCCCCCCAGCCCGGGTTGCTCCAAGCCCCGTCCAACCTGGCCTTGAACACCTCCAGGGATGGGGCAGCCACAGCTTCTCGGGGCAACCTGCCCCAGGGGCTCACCACCCGCACAGTCAAGAATTTAGTTCTCATATCTCATCTAAATCTTGCCTCTTGGAGTTTAAAACCATTCCCCCTGCCTTCTCTTCTCCAGGCTGAACCCCCCCAACTCTCCCAGCCTGTCCTCCCAGCAGAGGGGCTCCAGCCCTCCCAGCATCTCCGGGGCCTCCTCTGGCCCCGCTCCAACAGCTCCGTCTCCTTCTGCTGGTGGGACCCCCCGAGCTGGAGGCAGCACTGCAGGGGGGTCTCCCCAGAGCAGAGCGCAGCAGAGGGGCACAGTCCCCCCTCGCCCTGCTGGCCACGCTGCTGGGGATGCAGCCCGGTCTTGTTTTTACTGAGGCCTCATAGCTGCCCTAGATAAAAATTGTTTTGTTTTTTTCAGCTGGGATTGAATTAGTAGTTGAACTGAACTAAGAAGATGAAGTAAATAAAACAACACAGCACCACCAGTACTCTAAAATTGGTTCATGCAGAAGAAGCTACTCTGAAGTGCTTCAGTTCAGATATAAGTGGTTAATCTGAGCACTCGGGCTTACTGGTGTCATTTCAAGAGCGTCATGGGCACACGGTTGTAATACTTAAATTGTAAAAGGCTTTAACAGCTTAAGTGTATAAGCAAGCTGTTGATTTGAAAAACAGAATTTATTTTATAATTTTTTTTTTTAATCCCAACTGTCTTAATTAGAATCGTGGAATAAGGCCTTTAGATGCTGCAGGGCTGCTAAAGAGGCAGTGAGTCTCGCTTGACCGCTACGTGAAACGTTCTCTGTACTACCATTACTTTCATCTCTCTGCGTCTTCAGATACGTGACTGAACATGCGACTAATTGGGCTCTGTCCTCGTCAGTGTGTGACATCCTGATGTACAGCTCGGTCTCCTGCCTCAGTGTTTATGCCGAAATTCTTTCCTTTCTGTCTACTTTGGCAGTGTTTTTCCTGTGCCGTTTAGTTTCTTCCCTTCAAAAGAAGAAATAATAGTGAAATCCCTTAGGAAAACAAACAAACAAACAAACAGCCAAACTTGTGTAAGAGCTAAGGTGATTTTTGGCATTTTCCTCCGCAGGATGGTTAGTGCGATGTATAGCTTGGTATGGCCGTGGGTGGGATTTTTGTTTTACCTTGCATGATGGGCATGGTAAGTCTGATGTAATACAACTGTCAGGAGTTACCATCCATAAACTGTCTCTCGAGATAAGTAGAATTAGAGATGGCCTGGAAGCGGGAAAGGCTATTTCTCAAAACCCCCAGAAATAACAGGGCTGAGAGGGCTGTTGGTGGGGGAATCCCTCAGCCGAGTCTCACAACAGTGAAATCTGCTCTAACTGACCCCAAAAACCTTCACCCTCCCTTCCTTACTGTTCCCCAGACGAGCAAAATCAGTCTGGAAAAGCGGAATGATGATTTGGCTGGCTTCGCCGTGCCCTGCTAACCACCCTTCGGCCCTTGCTGGCATCGCCCTATGGATTGCGACTGGCGTCTGCCCCCTTAGGTAAGGGGGTGCTGTTACTGGGGTTCCTGTGCTCGTTAGGAGACGGGGTGCACCGTTAACTGGTGGAGGTGGTAAGCACACATTAACTAGCATCTTTGTGTGCAGAGCATAGAATTTAGGTATGCAGAGCTGATAAATGGGATCTGGTTAGACCTAGTACATTTTTTCTATAAAAAAACAATTGTTAAGATATTTTTTTTTGTCTGCTGTACATAATTGAAGTTATTAGTGAATCTCTGGGTTTAAAAAGAAGCCCCTGTGTAAAATGACCAGTGCAGAAGGTGGGGTTAGGTATTGGCGGCGCCACGTGAATTTGTTTACTTCCTGTGATATTTCTTCAGGAAATGTGCTTATAAACATTATTCTGGTGTGCAAGCTGGAGCCAAACACCCCGTATTTTAAGTCGGTACTTTAGTTCTTTAAAGAGAACCATTTCTCTGGAAGGGATTTAGCGGAGAGAATTTCCTCATCTGTCAACTTTGAAGGCAAATGGGATTATGTATGTTTGGGTTTTTTCTCTATCTGTGTTTTAAAAACAAAACTATTTGTGCTTATTTAGGATAGAGCTGCTTGGGAAATTGGATTGAGGAGTTGAAAAAAATCAGTGCTGCAGATCCAAGATAAGTAAGAAGGCTGTGTTTCCGAGGTTAAAGAAAGGAGCCCTTTCAACTTTGTGTAACAAAAAAACCTTACACAGATGCGACATGAGTGTTTCGGGCCGTTTGAGCAGTATCCGTGGCTGCCTGGGGAGACACGCTGCTTTTTTCCTGAAATGATGCATTTCTGGCCTCTTGTTGGTGCGGTGTTTGAGGTGGCTCAGATGGAATGGCATCCTGAGGATGTGCTGTATCTGTAGAGCTTCTGTACCCACGTGGCACTTGTGTCATGTCAGTAAATTGTGATGTTTGAAGAAAGAATACTAATTGTGTGGGTGGGGAAGGCCTTAACGCTAGCAAATAGTTTGGATCGGGTCATTGAAGTAAGAGGTGTACTTCGGGGGGGGGAAAAAAGTCTTCCAATGTCAGTGTGTCTTGGTGTTAGGGTGTGAGTTCCGGTGAGCGCTGTGCAGTCGCTGCACAGTGTCAACAGCAATAGTTGAAAAAAAAAATAAAAATAAAAAACTTGCTTGACCAATGAAGGGCAGCATTTCCTCTCTCCGGTCGCTAAGCAGTTCGTGCTCGGTGTTAATCGGTACTCAGAGGGGTTATCTCAGTATTCCAGATGGTTTTCAGCCGGGTCCCGTCCCCCCCCCCATATGCAATCTGAAGCTCATAACTATCTGAAGAGCTAAAGCCGTGTGGAGGTATTACTTAACTGTTGTGTCACTTTATTTTCACATTAGGTAATCGTTGTATACCGGGCTAAAAATCAGCCACCAAACGAAGCATGTCTTTAATATACCTTTGTTTGTGCTTGCAGTGTTTTCTTTTCGGCTGAATGTTGTGATTATGATGATTTTGTTGGCGTTACCCAAAGCAGTTTTTGACAAACTCGAATTACCAGCGTTTGATGTGCAGGTGTTTTTCCTCTGCTGCATTTTAGGTGAATCCTCAAGTCTACCGAGTATAATGGTGTATTCTAGGAAACGAGCTGAAATAAACCTTGATTTGACTTATTTTTTTTCCCTGCTCCACCCCAATATCTTAGGTCTTGGTGTTGTTAATGATCAAGAATAGATAATGTGTCCAAATAGGCAGCTCTAATGATGCTAGAAAAAAGTCTGGAGTGTTAGCGAGTTTGATGAAATGTGGCTATTTAGAATATCGGTTTAGGGTTTTGGTCTCCGTTCTCGTCAAGTGTAACTTCGAACAGACAAAAAGCGTCTGGATTCTTTTCTTTTTGGGTTAAAAATGACAGGCATCTTGCGCGCAGTAATATGATTTCTTCCTACTGCTAAGGAGGCTGCCTGGTCCTTGAGCGCAGGTTTGTTTCCCTTCGCCCTAATAAAAACTCTTTCTAAGCCTGTACATCTGTCCTTCTTTGCAGGAACTGTTTTGTGGATTCCAGTCTCGGCAGAAGGGGAACCTCCGAAACCTCTCTCTAGGGCAGGGAGGGATTCAGAGATAAGAGGAGGAAGGTCGTTTTTATCCTCCCAGTTTTTCCCACACGCAAGAACAGAACTAAAACACGTTCTTTAGCGAGAAGCTGGAGGTCCCCAGTACATCTGTCTCTGGCAGTTATCTGGTGACTCAAATGGTTTTTTGTCCCCGAGCTTAACCGTTTCAAAACTTCAGGTATTTCTTTCCTTTTGTTCAGTCTTGTCCTGAAATGCTTTGCCAGCGGAATTTTCCTTTTTATGCTGTTCCGCAGGTGTGAATTGTTCTCCTCCACACAATGATGAACAATACTTAATTAAAGTTTAAAATTTGAAGTCATGATGTGAGTTAGGGTTGGGTTGTTTTTTTTCCCCCCCTCAAGTGTTCGGTATTCAGCCGCTGTCTCCGCGTGGGTATTAATCCCACTGAAGTCGGGGGAATGGGGCTTGTAGGAAGGTTGCAGTGAGCACGCTGCTGCCAAAAAACAAAAATAAGAAAAAAAAAAGGCATTAATTTCTCCTCCCAGCCACTTGGGAAATGATCTCGTTGGAAAAAAAACAAAACAAAACAAAAAACAAACAAACAAAAAAAAAACCTCAGCAAGAGAAAATGGTGGAACTGTGTTGATCGGTTCCTTGATCCAGATTGTCGGGCAGTCGCACAAGAGCTTGTGCTGACACAGCGAAGAGCCCGGAACTCGGGCAGGGAGGAGGGATGAGGACTGCCTTTTTTTGGTGGAACTGTTCATTTAAGTGCCTGTCAAAGAAACACTTGCATTGTCTTTGAGGAGTTGTATTGTTAAGAACGCTACAGATGAGTTGAGAATTTTTGTATTAAAGGGCAAAGTAGTCCTCTTGACTCTTCCTTTGTATCTTCTGTTTGAAAGCGGCTGGCACAGTCCTGGAGGGAGAAATCGGCAGATTTTAAAGCTGCACGCAAAAAAACCCCAAACTTGAAAGCTTTTTGACATCAAATCAGCACTGACTTTTTTAATCTCTGGTATTCATTAAGGTCCTTGAAAACAGCACATTAAGGATAGGGAGAAAGAGAGGAACGAAGCAGTATTTTCTTAAAACGCTGCCGCACTTTTGACTACCGCCACCGCCGCTTTTGCGTCATTTAGTGCAGCGCAGCAACGGAGTCGCTTTGTACACTGCCTCACGTGGAAGTCAGAAAGCACGACTGGGATCGGCGCGGTAATCCTAATACATACAACCAAGCTAGCTTCAAGAAAAAGAGCACTTTGAACGTAACAGTCTGCTAGATAGATGAGCATATGCCTTCTGTCCATCGCAGTCACTAACAGAAGTGAAAGTTGGCATAACAGCATGCTGGTATTTTTGTGAAGCCTCAGCTTGATAAAGGAGCTCCTCGGTGATAAATATAGCGGCAAACTTTGTGTTAAACTTTGGAAAAGGGCTTTTCTGAAGCCTGCGCGTGGGGGAAACGGTTATGCTTCTACACAGCTTCTGTGTAAAACCTCTCTATATGTATGTTGTGTCGTTGGGTTGGGAAAATGTACTTGTGTCTTGGAGTTGAGGTGTGTTTTTAGGAGCATCCCATACGGAACTGCACTGCAGTTGGATATGGGATGGCATAGTGTGATGAGTTGGTTTAATGGGATTGTGTAATAGCTTCCCTCTTGCCCTGAGCTGTGCCTTAGCCCTGCTGATGTTTTGCCGGCCGTCCCTGTAGCAGGTCACGGGTCTGTCGTCTCTCTGCCAGGTGCCAAAGCGGGGGGAAGGGGAGAGAGCTGTGTGGAGACCTTTCTTGGTTCGGTTTTTCTTCTGAGTCTGTAACTGAGGTGTTACATCAACTCAGGATGTGCCTTCTTCACCCCTGTGGGACTTGGAATACCCTCTTTAGCGGAGCGTTGATGGCCCAGCTCTGCCAAGCGCAGGGCTTGCTATCGGATGGGTATAGATGCTGAGTCCTCCTGTGCTTTGGAAGTGGTCTGTGCTGTTCTGTCCCAGCGGGGCTTAGTTAGGTCAGTGTATGGCCGAAACCTCGGTTAGATTGCAAGTCTCTTTGCCTTTAACTTCATCAACGTTCCCAGTTTTGAAGAAGCGTGTGAAGTAGTGCCACCTACTAAGCGCTTCCTTGAGTGAATTGAACTTGAAAGAAGGTTAGTTGTAGTACTATCGATGAACTTTAATTAAGAAAACCTACTTTTACAGCTAAAAAAAAAAATCCCAAAATGTTTTCAGGAAAGGCAGATGTCTTTGGTGGCTTTTTTTGTCTTTCAGAGATGGGTATTGCAGAGTATGCAGTCTTTCCAAACCATTGGAATACTTGTTAATAGAAATAACTTGAGCAATTGATTTTGTAACAAAAGTATTGTGCGCACAGTCTGGGACATATTTAAATTTTTTTTAAAAACTTTTTGTGAACTTCCAATGCCTTTATTAAATTTGGTCATATTAACATCTATCATACACAGAGAGTGTACAGGAATTAATTTAAATGCCAGTGGAGGGGGGGAGGTTCTGCTGTGGGACGGAGGTTGAAAGGGGACCTCATCTGTCACGGTGGTGAGTAGTCTAGGTATGCTGTTGAGGACTGCTGAAGATTTTTTTGGTTTTGGATTCTTGAAAACGTGAAGGTTCCTCCTGCGCTAAAATCAAGCTCTTGCTGTGAGTGCATCTTGAATTGAGAAAGGCAGATGTTTGCGAGTTAGTTGTTGTGTGTTTCTTCTGGTGATCTGAGTTTAAGTCAATGTGTGAGCTTATTTTTGAAGACCCAACAAAGAAGAGATGGAGGGCACGGGAGGTGTTGAACTCCGGCAAACAAGCAGTGTTCAGGTAGCAGTATTTCAATCTAGCAGCAGGTTCAGCTATGCTGATACTAAATGCTGTGAGTTCCGTGGCGTGCTCCCCACTCTGTCTTGATCTTCTGAGTAACTTCAGATGAAATAAGAAGTGAACAACCAAATTAAAAGAATATGGAGACACCCAAGTCTCTTACTGTTTTTATTCAGTTCGTGTACTTTCCGTTCTTCAGCCTTTTCTGCCAGCTTGCTCTCGGTTAAGTTCCGGGCTTGGTATTGTTGTCAATGACTGGAGTAGGTTTTCTAGCTGGATTAGTCCGTGAACTTGAAGATGCCAGCTGAGTAACTGTGGTTATGGAGAGCTTTGTAAAAGGGAGAGACATGAAGTACGTTGTTATGGGTCCTGCTTGTTTCCATAATGGTTACGACAGGTCTCAAAATCTGGTATTAACCAAGCCTAAATTCTTTTCGAACAGCCAAGCGAAATGTAGGGCTCTTGAAACAACTATCAGATCACAACTGGGAAAAGGGAGACGCTGACATCCTGATCCAGCAGATCCTGGATTAGAATTTGGCATGGAAATACTTTATATCAATGTTATCTTAATTGGATTATTGTGCATAGAAGAAAATGATGGACTAGGCCACTTCAAAAGGAGGAGGAGACTCTGTTCTAGAAAGGTGGGTTTTTTCCTCATTGAAGGTTTCCTAACTCGTTGTGGGAAATATACGTGCAGTTAAACTATCCGAGAACTTCCAGTGGCTTACACCTGTTACCTGCAAAAAGTGCTTAGATTTAAAACGTGAGACAAGCTCCAATGTATATTCCTTGTAAGCTTAATGACTGAAGAACTGGAAATAAGGAACTATCCTCCCCCGTGTTGCATTCAGTCCTTTTTATGGTTACTAAGTCTTGCATTATTATTTGTTTTTTTTGTGTTTTGGGAGTGCATAGCTAAAATTGCCGAAAATATATTGTGTTACAGCAGGTGTAAGGGAAAGCATCTATTACTTGGGAGCTTGCGTACCAATATTAACCGGGTGAAAATAAAGAGGAGCTTCTCCCGAAGCAGGCACGCTCTTCTACTTGCATATCGAATAGAGTGCTCAGGTAGAGCACGTGTTAAATGAGGATGGTTTTGACCTTGTACTCAAATTTTTGCATCCTAATGTGAAGATATCTTGGATTAATACCCATCTTAGAATTCGACAGGCGTTAGTATGAATGTTGTGGGCCTGTATGCGACTCCTACGTGTGAAAAATGACTCTTCTGTTCAGAGGCTGTTCCAGCGGTGCTTACGTTACGCTTAACCTTATTGTCACCAGTATTGCACGTGTGGAATGAGAAAGGAATATATTGTAGTTTCTTTGCAGAAGGATCCTCCCTGTCCTAAATGGTTATCTTCTCTGAACATGCTCCCCATCTTAATTGTGTTTAGCCCCAAACCCGATTTCTCTAGCGTGTTCACAGTTCTCGGACTGAAGATTTGGAACATGGTATCACCCAGTGAAAACAGGGTCCGCTTAAAGCGGAGAACTTAAAGGAAGTTCTCTTATAGAAAACTCCCTATAGACGAAAACTTATGCAAGTAATCTTAAGCTTCTGATGAGAAACACTTTTAATATGCTTATGTAATGCTATGTAGTTTTGTCTCACTTTTGCACCTTTCTGTTAGTTCACGTTTGGCAATTCCTGCGTAGGGAAACCGTAGAGGCTCCTCTTATTAGAGAGGGAATAAACTGGACAAATGAGAAGGCAGAACTGCAGGAATGTGTCTTGACACAGTTGCTTTTTAATGATGTTCTAGTTTAGTTCATCTTCAGGGCAGTGCTACGGATGAGTAAAGATATTTTCTTCCCTCCTTTTTCCCTGCTTGGATTTGTCTTACAGAATTGAAAGCCAAAATAATGGGGCTGATGTCAGCACTTAGTGGGGTAGAAGGCTTTTTACTGATGAGAAGGGTTTCTCTCGCTCTGTGCCAGAGCGCTGCTTGCCTGCTACGCTATAAAACTCCGTTTGGGTGTCAGTGTCACTGAGGCATAGATGAAGACTTATTTCTGAAATAATATTTTTATATTGTCCGTCTGCCTTTCGTTTCGAGATGGACGGTGTAAGAATAAGAGGCTGCTGATAGAATTTAAGACTATTAACGTATGACTCTTGACTTGAGTGCCAGAAGCTGGCCTTAGGCAGAGCCAGGTTTTGACGTCCCGTGTCTTGGAGTTCCCGGGGAAACGTGCTGTAAACTGGATGCGTTTGCTTTGAGCATGTGTGTGCTGTCGGCGAATCCTTATAGTTCTACTGCTATAGGAACTAGATGGCATTATGATGATAACTTTTTTTTAGATGTGGAATTAGTTGCCTTTTTTTTACAGACCCTCGCATGCGACATTTACAAAGTGGTAATGCAGCGTGAATGTGGAAACCCTGTCAACCATTACTGGGAGGAGATAAGAGATATTTAAAAAGGGTTTTCTGGGTATGGAGTCGTTATCTCAGCGGATCCCACCAGAACCTGGTAGTCCATGCCAGCTGCCAAGCGGGCTTTGCTAGCGTAGTGCTTCTGGTGAGAGCAGAACAGATCTGAGGAGGGATATGTGAAGGGAATTGAGCAGCTTTATTCCATCAGACAGGTCATAAATGCCTGAGTCTGTTGTCAAGTCAGTTTTAAAACCTTTTTAGTTTTATGCAGCCTTTTAAATTGGCATAAAAAGCTCAGCATGTGTTTATCTTGGCACTTCCAAAAGTAGTTAAGTACAGACACCTTTCAAAGATACTAGTTTTCTTGGAGCTGTGGAGAATCTAGATCTCAAGAATACCATGGTAAGGCCCCTTAAGGAATAGAATTTCATCCTCTCCAGCTTTATATGCTTACCAAAACAGGTAAAAC
This sequence comes from Charadrius vociferus, assembly GCF_000708025.1. Lineage (NCBI taxonomy): Eukaryota > Metazoa > Chordata > Aves > Charadriiformes > Charadriidae > Charadrius > Charadrius vociferus. The sequence goes on from NW_009648888.1 coordinate 175,638, forward strand.
TAATTGAACAGAAAATACTGCATGTGGCAGAAGGCTCTTGAATGCCTCGCTGCCGCCCTAGGCTAAGCGAAGAGTATCCTGGGCAGACAGGGAAGATCTGTCTCCGGAGAAAGCTTGGCTTTTGAGTGGGAAATAATCTTGGACAGTCAAAAAAATTGCAACATGGTTGTTAAGAAAAATATGTGGATTCATTATAGAAGTTTCCTTATATGTGGGAGGTAACAGAGCTGAGAGAAGGGAGGTGAGATAGTAAGGATGGGCTGCAAGGATCATCTTGCGAATGCCGTGTTGCAGTTTTTGGCGGAAAAGCCTGAACTACGCAGGAGGAGACACTGAATCATAAGGTTAAGGGAATAAAAAGAAATTAGAATAAAAGCATGCGTTAAAAATGGTAGGTTTTGTCAGGTAACGACTATCATGCTCCAATAATAAAAATAAAAGGAAGAAAGTAGATTTCTTTGTTTTGAAATTCACTGAAGCGCTTCCCTGAAGGATGTTGGAAGCTTAGTCAGGCTGTCAACTGCCGAGGTGCGATTGCTCTAAGAACTGAAGCACAAGAAAACCATATACTGTGTGAAAAAAGAAAAAACTGATGAGGGTTTTGACTTCAGATGTTTCCTGAGGTTTGGTTTTGGATTGACTTGATTTTATGTAATTACAAACCACTGAGGAGCAGGGGTCAGGAGTGGGGTGAATCTCTCAGGAGAAAGAAGCGGAAACAGTAGGTTTAAAGCTCTTTTTGGTATCAACATAGAAGGAAGGGTCTAGTGCTCCAAGTGATAACTGATGCAGACTTCTACGGAGTGGAGGTTGCGCTCTTGCAATGTAACAAGATTTTTGTATTTAAAACAAAAACAACTGAAGGTATGACAAGTGGCAGTGAAGAGCATGTTTTGTGTCTTACTGGCTGTCTGAACTAGTTACCGACATGATGGAGGCAGGAAAGGTACGTGCAAAGGTGGGGATGTAGTTCCTGATGAAAGTTGGTAAATACTAGAATTTTACAAGGCAATGAGCTTTTCTGGAGTAGCGTGTACCCTTTGGGGTGTCTCTTGGGGGAAACATTCAGTTCTGACTTAGTTGATGTTGATTTCGAACTCCCCTATTTTTACTTGTAAGAGCAGATAGGACGAACTTAGCTCAGTCCTGCAACGTGAACGTGGGTAGGATTATCATCACTGGCTAAAAAAGGACGAAACGGACCCAACACAAAGCTGAGAGCTAGCATGAGCAGGAGGAGGAGATGTACATGAGGTGGTGGATAATTGTAGTGTGTCATTTGGAGTTGCTTACCCGTTAGTGTGTCTTCCACCCCACCTTGTGCTAGCCTTAGGATAACTTTGATGACTGCATATTCTTTAATACGGAATATCTTGAGTAATTGCGTCTGTTTTAGAGGGACACTGGCTTCCCAGATTTTCCTGAGGTTGTTGTATTTAAAGTGCTGTTCTGGTGATGCACTTCCGCAGCCTGTTAGGCAGAATAAAGGAAGTCCAGACTAGAAAAAGTCATCCCTTCAGTGTGTGATGGCTCGTGAAGACATGTGATTGATTTTTGTTGATTATTCTGTAGGTGATTCTTGTCTTAGGCGTAGCTTTTGCTCTCCCCTCAAGCAGTAATAGGAGTGCTCTCCCAGTACCCGTGATACAGATGCTGTCCTGAGCTTCAAGGGGTTGAGTTCCGAGGGTGCTACACCACCATATTCAGTGCTTTGCTGCTGCTGCTGGTTTGGATGTGCTTCTCACCCACTTAGTCTTTCAAATACACCTTTAGCAGCCTTTGAAAAAGCTATCTGAATATTACTTGCACATTGAGTGTTCCTCTAGCTTATAAACAAACCCTCCTGCATCTTATCTTATGAGGGGTTTTCTGGTTTGTGTTAGAAGACGAAACGTGGTCATCTGAAAGTTTTAGTGATGGATTTTTTTTCCCCTTTGTGGATAAATTGAGATTTCTCATTTTGTGGGTATTTCTAATCCGTAGGAAATGACGGTCTTGTCTTTGCAGTTATACCCTGGCATATTCAACATCTGCAAAGACATTTTATTTGTGATATATGCTGCAGTTTGCAAGTTATTTCCTGTGACAGTGGTGGGATTTTTGCCTCTTGGTGCTCTGTGCTTAACAGAAAACCGGAATGTCGCAAAATTTTGGTGGAAACCCACCCTGCTTTTTGGTCTTAACTGTCTCGGGAACTTTCTGATTCTGTCTGAGGTCATCTTATTAAGACTGTCTCCCTGCTGCTGGAAAGAGAAACACTTGAGAAAGCTGTGCTGAAGGGGATCACTGAGGGATACTTTGTACTGTATTGAAGGGCTATTTTCAGCTTTTTTTTTTTTATCTCAAAATTATTTGGTTTTTTAGTAATGAATGCACCTGGTGGTTTTGCTGAGTAAGGTGTTAGCATCCACGTGGGATACAGTTTAAACAACCCAACCTTGACACTGAGCTCTGTGCCTCTGAAAACACACAAAAAAAGTGTGTTTATATGCTTTGGGACGGTTGGTGACCAGTACTGCTTGATCAGCTGGAAATAGCTAACAATGTGCTTTTGTGATATAAGAGTGGGAATTGTCTGATCAATTGTTCAAACGCGTACGTTTCTGGGTGCCAGAATCTGTCTCGGATCAATTGTTGAAATGCTTGTGTTTCAGGGTGATGTAATCGGAGCGATGCCGGTGCAGAATTCCTGCTGGCCTGTGTGGGACTGGGAGATTGAACTAAGAATCTTTTTAAAAAAGACCAAAAAAACCTGTGCACTGTTTAGTTCTTGAGCATTTATAGCTCTGCTGTGCATGAACAACTGGGTTCTTGCGGATGCGTTTATTCTAGTTTTGGTCAAATTGTATGCTTTTCACTTAGTTTTAGCTCCCAGCGCTGTATGGAGAACGTAGCGCAGAGTAAACCAACCTGGGTTCATACTCGTCCCTGACTTTGGCTTTCACAGAGCACTCTCTCGGGATTCCCTTGGGTCTAACACACTTCAGCGTAGCTTGAAATAGGACTCTTCTTTTTTCCCCACCTTGTTTTTGAGCAGTTCCGTGCTAAGTTTGTCTCCTCAGGCCGCGCTTCAGATGTTTCCTCTCCCACCTTCTGTGTGGGGAACAGAAGGGCTTTGCCGTGTGTCGGGCTCACGGAACGTCAGGATGGATGTGTGTGACTGGGACGGCTGCGTTCTTTTAAGGTACCGCTTGTTCAGAAGGCTGCTTTTTAGCCGGGGATAGTAATAGATGAGACTGCTGATTAGATCACACCCTTCAGAGTAAGACAAAAGGAAGAGATAACAAGTTTTCAAGTAAAAGCTGAGATTTTCAAAGAGATAACTTGTTCTTTTTCCCCAAAAACAATTAGTTGGACTAATTCATAGCACTTGACTGCAAAAGGAAGAGATAACAAGCTTTCAAATAAAAGCTGAGATTTTCAAAAAGATAGCTTGTTTTTTTTCCCCAAAAACAGCTAGTTGGACTAATTCATAGCACTTGACTTGAAAGTAAGGAAGAAATGGGTTTGTGTTCAATTTCACTCAACTTCCAGATACCTTTCTTGACCTGTGTTTAAAACTCAAAATGGCACAGTACAAATATGAAAGAAATTGATCACGGACATTTAAATAGGGTTTTTTTGTTTGGTTGGGTGTTTTTTTTCCCCCCTTGATACCTTTTTTCGTTGCAGGAAGGGAGTGGAAACCTGCCTTAAAGCCTTCACATTTTCCTGAAGATCTTATAGTGGTGTGAAGTCGAGTGTTGGGAATGGGGTTTTTGGAATATGGTATTCCAGACTGTAAACGTGTTTGAAGCGCTAAGGGAAGTAGTGGATGACATTTGGCAAACGCGTGCTTCTTCCTAAACCTGCCCCAGAGGGCTGCAGTTGACAGTGGGCCGGGAGAGGAGAAGAGCGAGGGAACAACGGGGGCAGGAAGGGGATTGGAGTATGGGCCTTTTGAGCATGAAAGCGATGAAATGGTGAGTGTGGCTTGCTTTCAGTGCGATATTAGCTGGGTAGGTGGCTTGCTGCCCTCGTTGGTCACACGTAGAACCTGACTCATGGTGTTCCTGATGGTGTAGCACAACTTAAGCAGCTGTGAATTATTCTTTCGGTTACGGTTTTGTAAATGAAGTTATGTTGTTGCAGACAGAACTCTTTGTCATCTTCCAACTGGGATGGGAAATGGCTCAGCTTTTGAGGTGAGCTTGTTTGTCCTTCTCCTGAAAATCTTGCGCTACTTCTGTAAAAATGGAGAAGGTGATGCTATTCGGATTGCTTTGCGTGGAACAGATGACTTGTTTTCTTCCTGTGCTATGCTGTCTTCCCATTTGAAAATGTTTTCAGTGTTGTCATATGTCAAGTATGTTAATCTCAGCACTAAGTTGTGTGTTTTATACCTTTTTTTCAGTGTGTGTGTGATGTAAGGTATCTGTTAATTCTTTCTGATACTCGGAAGACTGAATAACTAGTTTTTTGAGACATGAGTGTTAGGTGGGAGGTGGTGGCTGGTGGTTGGGGTTTTTTTTTATATGTATAAAGGAACCCTCCAAGTTGGCAGGGATAGCTTTGTACTTGGGCTCACATCTGTGTGTAACTGCTAGGTTGCATGTGCGCAGCATCATTTGGAATGGGCTGCTAAGGATATTAGAAATGCTGACCTAAAAGCACCTGTCGAGAGGAACCATGGAATTTTGTCCTGTGGTTCTTTCCACGGACAGCAGTAGAAAGTAGACTGTGATATGTAGACGTCTGTATGATTCATTTCCCTCAAGGCAGCTAAGACTTCTAAGGATCATCTTGTCTATATAGCTTTAGCTGGCTGAACTTGCGCCTCTGTCGGTACGCACGCCCGATCAAGCTTGGTAGGAAGTCGGGAAGGCATTGCTAGAGCGATCCTGCAGCAAGTGCTGGTAAGACAAACCACAGTGAGTTGAAGTCCATGGTAAATGTTGGCAAATATTGTCTTGACCTCAGAGTTATCCTCCTATAAGGATAAGTCATGAGATTTATGTTGTTTAGAACTTAAAAAAACCAAACCAAAACAAACCCCAAAACCTTGGCTGAATAGCAGCGAAAATAGTACTGGCTGGATTTATCACTTAACTCTTCCAGTATAGTGCCTTTGAAAGGAAATGTGACCAGCTGAACAGGCAAAGTTCAGGCAGTTATTTGACAAATAGCGTAGAAATTCATCCATGTCATGAATTATGTGGGACATATTAAATTCCGACAGCAGGCTCTTGGCAAGTTATACAGTGTCAAAGATGAGCAACCCGTAGAGGAGGTGCTCCTTGGATGAATTCTATTAAAGTAGTCTTAAATCTGGGGTGTTCCCTAAACTGGAAAAATAGTATGGACTGCCTGAGCAGGTGTAGAGTTTGCGTAAAATGAGGGACTTTCTGGTAGGTCAGTAGGACGTATTTCCCATTTTTGGAGGCTAAAGATCATAATTTTTAGCAGGAGAACATAGCTGTGCCTAAAACACAGGCTCATCACTAGAAATTCTCTTTGTGATGTTAATAGTCAGGCCGGTAAGATTAGTATTGCTGTTACGAAAGTATTTGTTACAATTAGAACACTTTCTGGAAATGGGTGATGTTAATTAAAAGGAGTGATTAGTAGTAGTGTTTCTTCAAGTCAAAATGTGAATTTAATTCCTTTGACCACTAAACGCTCTGCGCTCTGCTAAAATGAGTTCATGAGAGAAGAGATTTTTGTGGGATTGACAGATTTATTATGCCATATTTTTTTAACTGGAAAATTAAATACTTTAAGAGCTGCAGATATGATGGCTCAATGATTTTGACCTGCTATGTGCAGAATGGATGTCGCTGTCACCTGGTGTTTGAAGGAGTGTGTAAAATTTAGTTTTTCTAGTCCAAGTTATCACTTGTTTTGGGTGAAGCAGAGGAGAAGTGTGGAGATAATGACGGTTCTCAAGACAATATGGAGACATTGCTTCATTGTGGTCAGTACCTTTGTTACGGGTGTCGCAGGCTGCATCTGGAATTCTTGCGACCCTGCGTGTCCCTGGAACAGTGGAGTACGAAAGGATGGTGTGGTTGAAGAGCAGGAGCTGGCAGTGCAGCACTTGAGATGGCTTCGTGGATTTTAGCTGTAACGTGGTTCTGCTGTAATGGGTAGTCAGATCATAGCACAGAAAAAATTGTGCACCACGCCATAGATCTGCTTAATATAAGGGTTGGGTGGGTTGGTTTTTTTTACGTTGTAGAGGGGTGTGTTTTCTTACCAAGAGTGGTCAGCATAGGATGGCAATAAATAGACTCGAGGAAAACCACTTGAAGTGGATGTATTATCTTCCTTGGGTCAGGATGAGTCTGTACCTCAAAAGCGTCCCCGGCGCTGCTGATGCGCACCCAAAGGGTTTGTCAGACCCTCTCAGCATGGAGAGGCTGCCAGAAGGCCCCTGTCCTAGGAGGAGAGCTCCTGTTGGGGAGGTGGGGGACCCCCTCCTGGTGCTCCTGCTGGGGAGGTGGGGGACCTCCTGAAGCTCCTGCTGGGGAGGAGACCTCCTGGAACACCTTGGGGGACACGCACTACCTCCTTGAGCTCCTGTTGAGGGGGGACACACCCTCCTGGAGCTCCTGCTGGGGAGGTGGGGGAACTCCTTGGAAATCTTGCAGGGGTACACCACCTCTTGGAGCTCCTATTGGGGACACGCACCTCTTGGAGCTCCTGTTGTGAGGGGACACGCACCTCTTGGAGCTCCTGTTGTGAGGGGACACGCACCTCTTGGAGCTCCTGCTGGGGTGGGAGACCTTCCTGGATTTCCTGCTTGGGAGGTGGTGGACTTCTTTAAGCTCCTTTTGGGGGTACACTCCCTCTTGGAGCTCCTGTTGTGAGGGGGGACACCCCTCCTGGAGCTGCTGTTGGGGTGGACACCATCTCTAGGAGCTCCTGTTGTAGGGGGATACCACCTCCTGGAGTCTTGCTAGGGTGGTGGGACCCTCTTGGAGCTCTTACTGGGGTGGACACCATCTCTTGGACCTCCTGTTGTAGGGGGATACCACTTCTTGGAGCTCCTGCTGGAGTGGGAAACTTTCCAGGACCTCCTGCTGGGGAGGTGGGGGACCTCCTGGAGCTCCTGTTGTGGTGGACACCACCTCCTGGAGCTCCTGCTGGGGTGGGAGACCTTCCTGGACCTCCTGCTGGGGAGGTGGGGGACCTCTGGGAGCTCCTGTTGTGGGGGTACACCACCTCTGGGAGCTCCTGCTGTGGAGGTGGGGGACCTCTTTGAGCTGCTGCTGGGGGTGCACCCCCTATTGGAGCTCTTACTGGGGATGCACCACCTGGATCTCCTGTTGGGGTGGACACCACCTCCTGGAGCTCCTGTTGCAGGGGGCTACTACCTCCTGGAGCTCCTCCTGGGGTGGGAGACCTTCCTGGACCTCCTGCTGTGGAGGTGGGGGACCTCTTGGAGCTCTTGTTGGGGGTACACCACCTCTTGGAGCTCTTGTTGGGGGTACACCACCTCTTGGAGCTCCTGTTGTGAGGGGGACACAACTCCTGGAGCTCCCGCTGTGGTGGAGGCAGGCGGCTGAGCCCTTGCTCCCAGCGTTGGTGCCCTGGTGTGAGCTGGTGGAGGCCTGGCGGGGGGGAAGCTCCTGGCGATGCGTGTGCCCTCTGGGACAGATGGGCGGCGGGCCGGCGGAGCTGTGCCTGAGGAGAAAGACCCGCCCGCGGGTTCCCGGCTGGGGCAGGGCGGTCCCGGGCCGGCCCGGTGTCCCG
>NW_009648888.1:183819-188721 GCF_000708025.1 Charadrius vociferus
GCGCGGCCTCTGGGGGGCCGCCGGGGATGGGCCCCGCCAACCCGGGGCGGGGGAGGGCTGGAGGGGGACACACACACACTCTTCTTGGGGAGGGGAGAGGTTCTGAGGGAGGGGGGAGGCGGTGGGGATGAGGGAGGGTGTGCTGGAGCCCCTGTGGGCGCGGGGAGCTGGCCCCGAGGTGGGGTGGTTGGAGCTCTGGGCCCTTCTGCACCATGGCTGGGTGTCATAACTCTTCTTTTTTTATTTTTTATTTTTATTTTTTTTTGTGCTTTTTGCCAGTGTTGCTGTTTCTTGCGCCGAGTATGCGTTAGGCCTGTGTAATTTCTATTGCTGTGTCTCCAGGCATCTTATCTGTAGTCCGATTTTACAGAAGTAGATCCCACATGATCAAATAAATGACGTTTTCCCTTCTGGGGAGTGAAACCTGAATATGCTGTATCAGCCAAATACAGAGAAGCCTGCCTAGGAACCTTCAAGTGAAACTTCTGTTCCAAGTGACACAAATTTCTATTCCAGATTATATTAGCTTTAACAGTTCAAGTGAATACCATTATCTTGTTGTTATTCCGGTGATATTTCTGATTTTGCAAGCAGAAACATGGTTTCATTGCCAGATGACTTTTCAAAATACTTGCATATATTCTTTATTGTAACAAGAAGCATCTACCCTATTAGCTGCTGTCAAAATTTGAATAAAACAAGCGCTTTCAGTAAAAAAAAGTAGGGGTTTTCTCTTAATGGCCATGCTTGCGTTGTTTTTAACGTTGCTGTAAAATATAAAATCAATAGAAATACGTGGTGTTGGTGTTAACTTCCTTGTAAACTTTGGAACTGTTTATCATAATTACACCAAAATGTTAACACAGCTGCTGGGTTTGTGCTTAAGAAACTGGTACAGATGTATGAACAAAGTTGTTTTTTTTTTTACCAGTATCTGTCTGTGTGGCTGGGTTTCTGTGGTGAGGTAGGAAGACCAAAACTGACCTGGGTGTTCTGCCATCAGGCAAACGTTTTGGTTCTTCACTTGTCTTAATGTATGCTGAAAGCTTTTTCTTTCTTTTTTTTTTTTTTTTCCTTTCTTTTAACTATAGTTGTCATGTGCAGCTCCATAATATGTCAAATGAATAAAAAGGTTGGTGTTTATTAATATTCTTGTTTGGAAAGGCAATTAGCAGATTCATTGTGTCAGTATAACTGTGTTTTGGGTTTGTATTTGTGAACTAAGCAATTATATCTTCCTTCTCAGAGTAGAATGTGGGCTCTTTTATTTTGATAGTTTATTGCACATTCTTTTCCTGGTCATGAGACCAACTGTATCCGAGTAAAACATCTTTAAAAATCAAGTATGTCTCGTCTGAATCGAGATGTGTGTGAGTGATGACCAAATCAGTTGTTCCTGAATTTCTGAAATACTCTGGTAGCAGTGGAGACTGTCCATAATTTCTTAGTGCATCAGTAGAAGCGGTGTAATTGTGTTGTGTTCCTAGTATGGGTCCAGAAGTAAAACTTGGTTCTCTCAAAACTTGTTTCTATTGTAACTTTGAACAGTATGTTTACAGTGTGTGTTTTAATTTCCCATTTCAGGGCTTTTTGGCTCTTGTGGAGCAGTTTCTGATATATATTCAAAGACAGCAGCGTGAAGATTGAGGGAACTGCTCTTACACAAGAGCAGAATTACGTCTGGTCTTTGTTTTATTCAACAGACTTGGTACTGCTTGATATTGAGTTAAATTTGGAGGGACCAGTCCTTGCGTCTTCATGGAATCTTCAAGAATGTTTTCACCTCTTAATTGGTTATAATTTCAAACATGAAAAAAGGCATTTTCTGTAGTGCTAATTATGTTGGTGAGTTAGCGTGGAGATTGAGGCTTAAACTGTGTTAGAATTCCTTACTGCATAAGTGAGTGGGTGCTTCTGGGGCAAAAATCGCTTCTGAGTTAAAAAGGTAGATAATAATCAAGTAATTCATAGTTCACATGTTCTAGCTTGCCCTAGTGTGAAGGCTACTTCTTCGTGGAGAGGAAGAAGCACAATTAGGTGAAAGCATAATCTCTGCTTCTTTCATTACTGAAGTTGCAGGACTTGTGGAAATGTTTTTTTCCCGATACTTCTTTCCTATCGGAGGATAAAACTAAAATAGCTCTTGAGCGAGTTCAATGCAACTGCAGGCAGAAATAGTCACGAGCCTAGAGGATTTCATGCGGCCTCCTGCCATGTACTTAATGCAGAACTTGAGCTGGCTTTGCTGCTGTCAGCTGAAGATGAACATCGGCTCTGCTACTTGAATCTGGTATTGAAAGCGCGGTGGGGAATTCAGTTGAAAATATTTAAGCGCTGTGGGGTAATCTGTAGTTAGCTTCCGCTCATTTGGTTCTTCTGCTAGGTGTGTCGTGGCCATACTTCTTTATTGATGTGCGACCTAACTGACAACAAGGCTTTTTTTGTTGATATAATTTTCCAGGTTTTGGCTCCGAGGTGCCGGTGAAGGAATGATTACGCTACAGGAGGCCTTATGGTATTCAGATAGAGGCATAAACACGTAGTTGCGTTTTTGATGCTTGAGTTAGTCAACAGAAACATTTTTTCGGCTGGGGGAAAAGGAGGTAGGTTTTGTCCTGACAGATGAGGATGTGGTCTGTATTGTCATGTGCTGAACTCCAACTGACAGCACAGAAAACGACTTAGGAAGCTTACGACAGTAGCAGGGTAAATTTACATGCCCTGTGTTGATTTAAGACTTTTGAAAAGAAGCAGCCATGTGTTTTGACCTTCAGGTTCTTTGAAAGCTTGTTTGTGCTTGACTTAAGAGAAGCTGACTGGAGTATAATGCAAGCGCATATGTGGCGGTTTCTTTACATCCTTAGTAAGTGATTTAGAAAAAAAAAATCCTTTAACTTACTAGCTTAAGGTAAGTATCTTTCACCTACCTTGAACTGAAACTGAAAACCATAGTGAACAAACCTTCATTTCTTATGGTGATATTGCGAGTGTTTCCTAACTGCGGACATTTTAGTCATTTTGTACTGGAGCCATCAAGAGATTGTAATAACCCCTAAGATCCTGCCTTAGTTGCTTTGTGTGTACCTGCCACGGGTGTCGCTAAGAGGCGAGGAGATAAGAAAAGTTCATCTGTTAGACCTTCAGCGGGCTGGTGGAGCCACAGTGCAGACAGCGTAGCATAGCTTATACGGTGGCCAAAAGCTGCATACAGTGTGGAGACTACCTTGCTTGAGTACATGGGAGCTTGATGAAAGAACAATGGAAGGAAGAGCAAACGTTAACTAGAAGAGTAATGCCTATGATGCATGCTCAGAGATCAAGGAGGCCTCTGCAATGCAATTTTTTCTAACAGGCCAAGGCTTTTAAAATTTACAGGCCTTGCAGTCTCCTGGTCTGAAGGTGAAAATCGGGGTTATAGTACAGTATTTCTGTTTTAGGCGTTAGTAGCTTTCCCACGTTCTAGCTCTTAAAAAGGCCAATCCTTTCCCTGTGTTCTATATCACAGTTTCTCTTGGTTATCTTGTCTGTTCTCCTTTACAGCTGTTTGCCCATCTTATGAAGTCAGCATTGGCTACTGATGTGGTCCAGCATTTCCTAGGGATTCATTGCAGTTGTTCATACATTGTCTGTCAGGACAACTTCTTCTTCATATGTTATTTTCAAGTGAGTTGGAGCACTGCTGTAGCTTTTCCTTTTGTTAAGGCATCATTGTTAGTCCCGACTGCAGGTGATGAACACTGGAAGCTTTTGTTCCTGACTGGGTCCACGGTAGGAGGATTTCTAAGATTAACTGTTAAGAAATATTGCACTAATATTAACAAGAGAACACTTGCTTAAATACTGGGAGGTTGTCCTGCCAGCAGTGATATTTAAAAAGTTTAGTTGAATCTGGTGGCAAGAATGTAGTGTGGTGCGCTGTACATACGTCAGGAGTTGGACTCCTACTTGCTGCCGAGCTGTGAAGTTGTGCTGTTGTCTGATAGTCTGAAGTAGAAATGAACTTTTTATCAGGATGTGTGCACTGCTTAAGAGTAGGCGTGACCTTCTATTCTGTTAGTCATTTGCGTCTGGTCAGTGTTGCACTTGTGTCTGTCAGTAGGTAGCTGATCATGCTGTAGTTTGCCCAAACTTAAAGGAAAGCAGATGGTTTTCGTTGCTGTTTCAGAGCATTGGGAGTAAATTGTTCTGAGGTGAACTCATGTTGCAGAAGGTCTCTGGGTGAGTGAGAACTGAACGTAGCTGAACATGCTTTGTCTGAAGTACTGTTGGAGGAGGAAAAGCGGTGTGACGGAAAGCAAGCTGAACATGCTAACCAAGAGGCTAAAATTTATCAGCCGTCTACTATTCAGGAGGTGGCACTAACATCCCTAGTGATGTGACATGAAGATGAGTAGGAACAGTCTTAGTGAGGTTCATGCCGCAACGAAGACCAGAAGACCAGGATGCTAGAACTTGTATCGTATCCTTGTCTGGCTAGTAGTATCACATGAGTTTTAGGAAATTTTAGAGGAAAAATGTGGTGGGGTTTTTTTTGCCTTTCTCTTGACTCAGCTGGAGAAGAGGGTCTTTGTGGGCTGGGGTCTTTGTGGGCTTGCTGGCTGAGATATTTCTGCACCTTACTGATCTACTACGCAACTATTCATGTAGCGAAAAACTCCTTGTGCTGCCGCTTTCTCCCCGCGGCTGGGTGGAACTGACAGAATGGTGTCAGTCTGAGGGAGCAGCAGGGATGGCAGTCACCTAGGCCCTGCCAGCTTCTGTTTTTGCAGCTTCCCCCAGGTGAGTGGAAACTGGAGTGAAGCTGCCTGGCAGGTTCCCAAGCGCTCTTTCTGTATCCTCGTCTGCTGCTTTCAGGCAAAACTTAGGAAGGTGATTCCCCCTCCCTTGAAACTTCTCTTTCCC
>NW_009648888.1:189017-256681 GCF_000708025.1 Charadrius vociferus
AAACTTCCTCCTCTGCTCTTTTGCTGGTGGTGTGAGGCAAAGAGCTGAGAACAAGTGTGTATGTTAAGTCTTCTGGAAAAGCGAATCTTGGCTTTGTTTTCATTTACTTTCCCCCTTCCCCTTAATTTGGTGAGATGGTTTTGCAGGGCAAGGAGCTAGTTTTCAGCTGCTGGGTCTGGGTTCACTTGTGTGACAACAAGAAGTAAAAGCTGGTAGATGTGTTTTCTTTGGGTCTTAAGCTGTTTTTCCTTGGCTTGCAGGAAGATGTTAAAAGCTTGATGGTACAATTGGAACCCATTCTTGTTATTTATGTTTTATTGCTTTATCTTTTTCAGTAACTGTTTGTTCTTGGTACAGTAATACAAAAATGCAATTACGGTGTGAGAAACCTTTGAGACAGTTTGTGACTTTGTACTTGGGCAACTGCTGTTAAAAAGGTCAACGTTATTCAGTGATGGTGTCTGCCAGCGATTGTCTTGCTAATTGGGATAACTTAACCAAGGCCTTGACTAGCAGGTGGGATCAGATGGTCTGCAAAGGTCTCTTCCAACCCAGACTCTTCTGTCTTCTAAGCTGTTCCTTCAAATCAGGTACTTAATCAAAAACAAAAAGGCAATTGAGATACATATTTTAGATGGGTGAATTTATTTAGATCCCCCCCGTCCCATGTCCTGTCTTTGAACTTCTGCAGAAATGCGTAAAAAGGTTCTTTTCATGACTAAGGTACCGGTCCCTTTTTTCCTGCTTGTACATAAAATCTCTTCAGGTCTTTGCTGTGCTGGAATTTGCTGGCTGTGTTGACTGATAGGAAGTCACATGCTCTAAAGCTGTAACCCACACTCAAAACAACCTGTTACACTGCCTCAGCATCAAAATCACGGGAGAAGGAAATCTGGATAACTAGCTAGTATAAATAGTGGCTCTCGGTGACTTGATGGCCATGACTTCCTGTGCTGCGCAGTTCTTTCACCGTTTCTTCAAATTCATCGCAGTTAAAACAGCAATATTCCTGCTAGTAGGTGACGAACTTGAGTTACATGTTGTTTTAGGAAGCAATGTCTTGTTCCTGTCTCTCACTGTGGACAAGTGAGTTATAATAGGGAAAGGAACTTTGTACTAGCAGTTTTATCTATGAAGGTAGTATTTGCTCAGGACGGAAGGAGAGGAAAGGAGTCGTGATGCAGCTTGGCCTACTGAGAAGCTGATATTGGAGCTATGTTTGTGTAAACGTTGAATAAATATGCTAAAATATCTTCGTGGAAGATACGTGATCAGAAGCATTAAGAGGAGAACAGAAATTAAAATTGTGCCAGTGACTTGAAGGAACTTAGCACAGGATTTTTATATATAGCAGGCGAAGCAAATGGTGAAAAGGAAGGACTCCACTCAAAATTGCTGCCTTTGCACTTAATCCTTGATTTATTTTTCTTTTAATGAGAGCTCTTTTTGGTAAGAGGCAATAAAGATATATTTGGATTTGGTCAAATGCTTGTGCGTTGCTTTAGTTACCTTCACAAGTCTGTTAATTTACCATATGTAAAAACTGTTCAAATATGGTCAATATGCAGAAGCTTTCAGTTGGCTGTGCCAAATGGAGCAAAAAAAAAAAAAAACCCCACAAAATAAGTAATTCATGTATTAGGTATGCCTAGCAGTAGTTTGTATTGAAGGAAGAATTCAGTGACTATCATGCTTGTCAGAATTTTAACCAAATGAGTTGAAATTATTAGAAATGATTCCTTCTGTGCTCAGTTCCCCAGGCGGTAACAATAGGATTTCTAATCACACGCTGAACTCTCCTCTCTCCTACTGTATCTTTATCTTCTCACTTCTCATCAGAAGAGAAGATTGGTAAACTAGGCCATACCAGTTCTTTTATTGAAAAAAAGGACTTCAGTTGGAAATGCCAAAAAAGGAAAGGAAAGACACATTACATTTCTGTTGGTTCCATTTCACTTTTTTCTTGGGGTCAGTTTGTGTGTCTGTAAGAGTGGTCAGTTGTTTTGGGGCATTATGGGACAAAAATAAATACCAATAAAGCACACTGGAATGACTCAAAGTAATTTCAAACCTCTTGACCTAAGTAGTCATATCTTACCAAACTATTTTTTGTTGACTTCAGAAATGCCTCTACATAATAATTTGAATTGGTTTTGCTGCACGATAAGAGATGGTGGAGGGCGATCTCAGCAGGATCATTACATGGAGAAAAATAGGTGTCCTTTAAGGACCTCTAGTTTCTACTTTCCTTTCCCTGATCCTGATGGGTTAAATGGGAGGCAGGTGACAGAATTTCTGGAGGCAGTATACTAGCAAGTTCTTAATTGTCATCTTTGAAGGACAAAAAAAACCCAACAGGATTTCTATAGTTTGCATTGGCGTGGCACGTAGTGTTTGATTTCCTTGGGACGAACCCTTTTCTCTGATCTTGACTTAAAGCACTTCCCTTAAGGAGGCATTCTTCAGTCTCCCGGATCTGCTGCGATGGTCAATTTTAAGCAGTAGCAGCATGTTTCCTGCTGTTTCTCTGCTGCTTCCTGGCTTTGGAAGGTAGGGTAGGAGGGAATGGTAGCTAAACCTGCATGTGCTAAACAGAATGGCAGTTTGACTTAAACACTGGGGACACTGCAAGCAAAATGCAAATATTTGCTATGTCTCGATCTTTTTTAATTAGTAGATAAATGTTTGAACTCTCTGTCCTTCTAGTAAATATAATTTCCCATGTATTGTACCAGTTTTCTTGTTTCTAAGGTGCGTTAGTGTCCATATCTCTTGCCTGTTGGTCACTTAGTGTAGTGTGGCTTGACTAAAGGAGTTACCACCTAGCGTCAAGAAGATGACTTGTGGGGCGAGCATAATGTTTCTTTGGCTTTTTAGTCCCTGGAGCAGCATATTGCATTAAGACCATGAAGAAAGGGACAACTTCGTCTTAGACTTCCACAGTGTTCTGTACATTGGAGTGATGCTCTAATCGCTTTGGTGATGGGAAGGGAAAGCTGTGAGTAAGCTAAGCTGCACATTATGTTACTTGAAGAAAAAAATAGTTCTAGCGTTCCTGCATTTTGTTTTACATCTCTGCACACAAGTTGATACTGTATGGCTGTGAACAAGCCTGTGCACACATCAGTGTTTCATTCATGCCACGGGGAATTCTGAGTTGGACTCGAACAGAATAGCTGTTTGTGCGTTCATCCTGTCCCTCCTCCACACGTCCTCGTTCCCTTCTGCTGCTTCATCCTTCGTTGCAGAGCACTTGCTATTGTGAAGAACAGCCGAGCAAAACTACTTACAGAAGGCAATGATTTCCTGCCAAATTTGTGTAAGAAAACATGTGGGCAGCTTAAAACTATTTCTGTTTCAAAAGCAACTGGTGTTATGCGGTTCAGGCCACTCGCTTTACTCTGTGTTATGCTCAGTAGCCAGAGTGGATGACAGAATAAATTTGCGTGTCCTTTTGGTGACTGTGGACCTGATGCATGAAATACACGTGTCTGAGTATGTGCAAGAGTGATCAGAATTGAGAATCTGAGAGTAATTTGGTTATTTAGTAGGAACAATGAGGAAGAAATATGCAGCTTGGGTGAAAAAGAGTGGTAGTGCTGCTGAGCATCATTCATTCATTGCGGGCAGTGAAAATACTGTTCATCTAAAATGGTTATCTTAAATTTTTCAATATATTTTTTTTCCAAGGCTTTTATTTCCTGATGTTGTCTTACAGGAGAAAAACGGTTCTGGAGGGAGTATAGGTTATACATAGTGGGGAAAACAGGCAGACTGGAGTGGGAGGCAAACAGCTTTTATTTCTTGCTGCGCTGGGAGAGATGGATGTCTGCCATTGACGTGTCTTTTCCTCTGAAGTAGATCTTCATTTTTCTGAGTGCAAGCGAAGAGACAGCCTGCTGCCGTGGAGGGGACAGACAGCAAGGTCTTGGGACTGTGTTGCGTGACAGTATTTTTTTGTAGTACACAACAGCGTTTCTTCAACTTCTGATGGTATTTTGGACTCCCTCTTTTGATTTGTCCCCTTTTCAATGTGGTGGCAGAGAAGGTGGGCAGAGAGCTGGCGGGTCCCGCAGGGTGCATGCCTCGCCGGAGGCTGAGAAGACCTCTGCCACCCTTTGATTCCTGCGCTTCGTCAACCCACTGTGCTACGACCACAAAAGGCAGTTTTGCTGCTCTGAGGTTGGTCTATCATCCTTAAATTGGCAAATTTCAAGTTGGCTGTTGTTACTGAAGCTTTATGCTAACTTCAGTATCGGCTTCTATTAAAAAGAGTAAATGAGATGCTTTTGGGGGGAAACTTAAGTTGTTTACTGCTTAGTGTATTCCACTCAGAAATGTAGTTTTTGGTATGCACCTTCATTACTGAGCAAGTGCTTTTGTAACGAGTCCGTGATGGTTATATACCATGATAGCAGTGTAAGTGCCACAAGCTTCTCTTATGCCTTTTAACAGGTGATGTGATGGAAGCGTGCAGTTTGTGATCTGTGATCAGATAAGCCGTAAGCACTTTAACCAACACGTTAAAGTAAGTAACTGGAGTTCTTGCAGCACAGTACCACTAGTGCAGGTTTGTGTAAAGCATCTGAAAAAGCCAAGACGTGTTCTCCCTCTTCTGGACAGGTAGTCTATCTGTTCTGCTCCTGGTTCTCTTTCTTGAAGGGCAGTTGGTTTCAGGCAGGACACTGTCAAAATATGACACTTCTATTGTGATTTCTCCAGGAAGCGGTTCATGTAGGTGCCTGGTGTATATTCTTGATTCCGACCGCAAAAAAAGAAAGGAGGAAAAGCAAAGCAAAGCTGTGCATGTCTTTGCTTCTTACTTGATGGTAGTCTGATGTTGTACAAGGGGTTTAATATATTTGAGCCACAGCAGTTGGGTGACCTCCCCCGGCTGTTCTGACTGAGGAAAACTCCCCTGGTGGTTTGTAGACATGAGAGCGAGACCGATACGCCACTACAGCAGTAAAACTGGAGTTGTTCACGCAGCAGGAAAATTGCTTTTCCTTAGTTTTGCTGGTCATCGAACAGCTTTGTGGTTGGGACGGGAAAGTCTCTTAAGCATCAGGTTTGTGCGCATCCACAGATCCAAGTTAAGTGGTAGCGTTTTACAGTACACTGGTGTGATGGACAGAGCTTTTTAAGTGTGTGTTGGGTTTGGAAAGGTTGATCACGCTTAATCCTTTGTTTCTGTTCCTGTTATTTCTTTTGTCCCGTGATCTGATCAATTTACATACCTGGGTATCTGTGTGTGGGGATGAAAAAAAACGGGACAAACAGGGATCAGTTGCCTTCTGATGTTAAGCAAATAGCTGTTGACTTAGTAGCTTGTCTGCATGTCAAAAGTTTCAGGGAGTGGAGGTCTTCCTGTGTAGTGTATTGGGCCATCCCAATAGAGTAGTCTGTCTGCTGTTTGGAGGTTTTGTGGAATAAATGAGCATGTGAGCTGCCCTCTGTTTGGGGCGTAAGTTTGGCTTTAACATCAGAGTTGAGCAACACACAGAAATAAGTCGATTGACAACAGCCAGGGAACAGGAGCAAACTCCTGGTGGGCATTGTAGCTGATTTACCACCACTGTAGTCGCTTGCAGATGCAGGGGGGAAGGAAGCCAAGCTGACTGGGCTAATTTCTGCAAGTCGTGCTAACGGAGAAATGCTTTCTGGCAGATTGAGCATAGCAAATCTGAAGCATCTCTTCGCGAAGACTGGGAAAGTCGGTGGTTTCCCTCTTCTTAGCCTTACAAAGGGAGCGTGTTGTGTCAGTGACAACTCCCAGGTCGCTGTGTTAGGGGGCGGGGCTTTCTTTTTGGAAATGTATTTAGAAAGGGCATGGCATTCTGCTGTATCGAGAGATGGGAGGGTGGTCTTGCCCATGATTGACAGGAATAGCTATAAATGCCTGCCCTCTTTTTTTTTTTTCTCTGAATCTGCATGGTTTGCTAATTTCGGCAGCTTCCTTGGCATGCAGTCGAGAGAAGCTGCTTTGGGTCATCTGAGGCCTGGCCTCGTTGCGAGAATTAAGCGTGTGTTCAAATCTGAGAATTGTTCTTGTATTAAGAGGCTTCAGCTATGCTGTCAGAAAATCTGGGTGAAGGCAAGGCCCCACAGCACTGTTCCTGTGTAGAGCTTTATTGCTGCTCGCTTTGTCTACATAGCAGTTACGATGTCGTGTTTCCATTGTTCAGCTCTGCTGATCTACAGTCCTTAGAATAACAACTTGTTTCAGCTGGAAATGGATGGGTGTGCACAGTTCTGAACTGAAACTTCAACAAAATGCATCCAGCCAGGGCAATGGAAGAGGTGAAAAATATCCCAGAACAAGCGTTTGTGAGAAGTTGGCCCACCTTTAGTTGTGCTAAGCTGCTCTGAACTCCCTTCTCAAAGGATTAGTTAAGGGTCTTGATCTGTTACAACAAAGCCTGAGAGTGACAGAGAAACGGCTGCTTATTGAGCTGTGAAAAGAAAGCTCAAGATAATTCTCCTTGAAGACTCTGCGGGCAACAAACATGCAGACAAGCCCCCTGAAATTAAGCAGCAGTAAAGATAATAAATCATCATTGGGATTTCAAGCGTGGCTTTCGTAGAGATAGCAGAGTTGAAACAATGCATTCGTGCTTTTATCAGCTCAGGATTTTCATTTTTTTCAGTTTTCAGGTTTTCCTTAGGTGTTATTTCAAGTGAGGATGTTTCAAGGTTCTTAATCAGTTGATGTGGATCTGTCAGTGTAGCAAGGCGCTTCATCGCGGGCTTGGAAGTGCTTGTATTGAGAAGGCATCCATTATATCTACCCTTGGCGTGTATAGTCGAGGAGAAAGGGGAGTCTGGTGGAAAAGGAAAGTGACTTTCCTTGACTGTTGGAGACTGTTAGAGAAGGATTTTCTCTTCCTTGTGAGCTCACCTTCCTTAAACAAGGCTTAAGAGAATAATTAGTCCCTTGAAAGTAGGGCAGTGAGGAATAGGATGTAACAGTGCACGGCAGGACTGCTTGGTCTTTTTTCGGTAGCGCACACTTTGTTCAGAGATGCTCGTGTTACTGTGAGTCGAGGTGCTCTTCAGGTGAACGTCTGAAATCTTCTGTCAAGAGCAGACTGGGGCTTAATGTACTACCCAGTTTCTACATCTTGAATGGCAAAACTGACAAGGCTTTTGTACAGCTCTGTTGTTCTCTACTCCTTGTGTGCTGTGTGTTCCTTAGTTCTTACTCCTAGATCCATCGAAGCTGGCCGTGTCATGATTAGGGGAGAGTCTGAGTCTGTGGTGATGGGCCTCAGGATGTGCTTTAAGCGCAAGCTTATCCAGAGAGATGCAGAGTCCTTGAGCTGTCCTTCAGCGGGAGGAGAGGTGGGGAAACTCTAAAATGCCATTTATATAGCTGTGAAGGCTTGTCTTACCAGAGCTTGTGGTAGAGTTCGGATGGAGAATTGGCGAGGTGGTCAGAGGCAGCGTAACCCTGGTAAGCTTTTTGCAGCTGTAATGAGCGGGCTCTGGTTTGTGCGGCCCTGTAAGTAACTTGCTAAGTAGCTTAAGGGATGCTTACCTCGGATACTTGAGAGAGAGTCTTAGGGGGCTGCAGTTGTTCTGCAGGTGTGACATTGGGGGATTTTGGCCACGAGGGGAGGGGGTGATTCTGAGAAGCTCGGTTGCATTAACTCTTCATGGTTGTTATGTGTCCCCTTTATTACATCTCTCAGACTTGTATTATTTGGGAAGAAGTGACAGGTTACTTGCTAAGAGCAGCAAAAACTGCCTGCGTGGGGGCTGCCTGTTTAGTATCCTGCAGTTGTCAGGGATATTTTGCAGAAAGCCATTTCCATTTTGCTTTTGTGACAGTATGGGGACAACCTTTGTTATCAGTGTTACCTGTTTGTCAGCGGCTTTGGTGTAGACCACCACACCTTAGGGTTGGTGCAGAAAGTTTCGCTTCTGTGGTCAATTCTTTCCAAGCACACTCTAAAAGAGATGGTTTCTATCAATTGTTAGTGTACAGCTTTTTTTCTGGGCCTTGAAGGGAGAGTGAAGGTCCATACCTGTGTTGGAAGTGGTTGGCTTGGAAATGTGTCAGCTTTTTAAATGTTAATATGAAAGTATTGTATAAAGCTGAGCTTTCAGAAGCATGATGGCAAGCAGTTTTAGAGTAAGCGTTTTGCTAATTTTTATTTTTTGGAGGGGGGGCATGTGTGAGACTTTAGTATCTTGTTATTCATGACAGAGACTAAAACTTGTTGGATTATTTTTTTTTCCGCTGCATAAATGTGAAACTGGGGCAGGGAACTTAATAAGATAATGAGTTGAGGTGTTGTTATTTTCACGTTGGCATAAAATTTTTCTCACACGAACAATTGCAGCTGAACACCAGGTAATGCATAAATTTGCTTAATGTGGAGGTATACAAAGTGTTTGGAATGAAGATTTGAAATGGGAGAAAAATATTAAGCTGTAGGTGTTTTTTCCTTGCAGATTCACAACCTTCTTGTAGCTATAGGTGTCAGTCTGCCCGTCTCTCCATTGTTGTTTGTGATGCTGGGGATACGGACGACAGAGGAGAGGAGGGCATTTTCCTGTGAATACATCAGCACCTGTCTCGTCATCAGAAACACACTGCAGTAATAATGCAGGTGTCCCTGCAGCAGAAACTCTGTCAGTGCCAGTTATGAGGACGGTGTTATGCCGTTTCAGCAGCATGGGCTGTTACTCTTCTCCCCGTTCTCCCTCCCTCCCCCTTTTTAATTTTTTTTTTTTTTTTTTTTTTAGCAGCAGCGAGAGAAATGGTGTGTATAGGTGATGGAATAAAATGGAACAAGATACTGTTGAGATGTTCCAGCTGCCAGACTTAGGATTTCTGCTGAGCAAGGCATTTGGGTTTGGGGAGGGTCATTGCCTGTTCAAAAGACAGCAGATCTGATGATGTATCCCAGATAAATGGAAGCAATCCTCCCTGTATGGGGAGGAAATGCTGCTGGAAGACTTTGTGTCTGCAGTGACGGTGCTGCTGTAGTAGCTGGGAGGGCAAGGGAGAATCACACGATTTTTCCTCTTTCAAAATAGATTTGAAGAAAAAAAAAAAAACACAAAACCTGCAAGGCTGAAATTGAGTAGGAAAACCAGTCTGCTTCACTTGGTTCTGCGTATGCTTTCCCTTTCAGGAACCAGGAGGCTGATGTTTACCAAAAGAAAGCAGTCTTTCTTTGTAAATATCAGGTAAAGCATCACTTTCACCTCAGAGCTATGGCATGTAAATTAGGTGGCCATGATGTTCAGTTTTGTCACCACAAAAACATCACGCAATGCCAGAGGCTTGTCTTCAGTCAAGTTTTGAATGGGATTTTTAATATTTTACATTATTAATGCTGTGAAAATCTACATCTTAAAATGGCTTGTAACCTGTGTTAACTAATGGTGATTTCACCTGAACACAGGTAGCGGTAGATGAAAAGGTAAAACTACACTTGGCTTTTATATTTATTTTGACAAAGACAAGATCTGTTCCCACTGATTTATTTCAAGATGTGCGTAAGCTGGTAGCGTTGTCTTGATGTTTCAGATCAGAGTATTTTTTCCAGTGAGCTGACTTCCAGCTGGGTTGGGTTAACGTAGTTGGAAAGAGTAAGAGGTGACATCCTGAGGGCTAAAAGGTAGCAGGCTATGGGAGAGCAGCCACGAAGTTCTTGCTTTAGTATGGGACATGTGAGGGGTTGAAAAAATTTCTGACGTTTTCTTACACTGAGCTGTGATCAGGATGTACATAAACTGCTGTGCATGTGCCTTGTGCGGGCATTACGAAGTACCTTTGAATAACAAGTGTGAAGTGACAAAATGATACTTGAAATACTTGGCCCCGTTTGCCGCATTCCAAATATATCATTGCTTTCTTTTGAGTCACTCTTACCTCACGAATCCCTTGAAGTGTGTTGAATGTTTAGACCTGAGGCATTAAAAACACCTAGCAGTGTTTTTAGAAAGAAAACTTAACTAGTTATTAGTCAGAGTTGGACTTTGTTCTTGCACTGGGAATTTTGTTTCGTTTCCTCTTGTGTGTTCCATTTGCAAGGTAATAGTATAAAAGCTGCTATTTCTGCGTCAAAGAAACTTGTGGAGTATATTCATGAAATGAACAGTGGAAAATATTTGATTTTGAAAGCAACACTCACAAAAGTTGTGTGAAAGGCGGAGATTTGTTTTTTTCTCTTCTTTGTACCATGTCTTGCAATAGCTTGGAACAATTTACCCGGGGTCCCCAAGGCTGGGGATCAGCGGAGGCTCACTGGAGCTAGTCAGTAGCTACACATACTCGGGGACCGTTTTTCATACAAGAACGGGCAGAAGAAAATCCTGCTGGGGTCCTGACGCCAGGCTGCGGGGGAGTTTGTAGGCTGTGATGGTTGAGAAAAGGTTCGTCTGTGCCAGGCTGGTGCCCCCTCCCTGCCCGGCCTGCACGTTCAGTGCTGTACGTCCGGCTCTACACATGGGATTGACGCTGGCTGTAAAAACAATCCGTTGTCTCGGTGAGATGAAGGACAGGGACAGAAATAATCAGCTCTCTGCCATTGGAGGTGTGAGAGCTAAAACCATTCCGGAGCACAAGCTGAGATGATCTTGGATCTGAGTTGCTAGAGCGTAAAGGGAATGTGGTGCCACTGTGGGTCGGGCTCTGCTGTATACATGGGGAGTTCCTCGAGGAAATTGGGATTAAAACTGCTCGCTGTGTGGGAGTCATTTTAGCTGAGAAAGTGAAGAATTCGAAGCTTCCTTGCTCTTCAAGCCAGTAACTTGTCAATGTAGTGGGACGAAGTTTATTAACTGACTCGGTAATGTTGTCATGTTGGTCTGACAATGGCTTTGCGATACCTGACGGACTTGAAAATCCTTGTTAAATTTCACAGTGTCTTTAAAAGCCTGTCGCTGCTCTCCAAAAATGTTGGAGCTGGGAGAAATCAACTGTTACAACACTTGCAAATTGGCAGTAAGTCCTTCTGTACCTCAGTGGGAAATAAGACAAAAGGACTGTCGGTTAAGGTCTGTTGGAGGTGAGGAAGTTTGCTGCACGGCAATAGTCACGAGCTGTTCCTTCTACGCCAGGTACTTCGGGAAGTCCCGATTGTCGTAGGATCCACTTGGCATTCTCTGGGTATCAAACACAAGGTTCAAGTGTCAAGGTGAAAACTTGTGAAGTTCTCAGTTGTAATCAGTGGCTAGTAATATGACGCAAAAGTCGTGGGAGTCATCTGACAAAAGCTGAGAACCAAATCTGCTGTTGGCTTGCAAGCCTAGAAAATAGGGGCCAGCCCCAAGAATAAGAAAAAACCTGCAGGAAAAAAAAATGTATTTTTCATTAAAGATTTTCTTTGGGCCTTTTAAAACCCTGCCTGAGCTAGTGTGTTTCATCCAAATGAGGTTTCAGATGCTGTTGTTTCCGGGGCTTAAAAACACTGAAGGTTAAAGATGTTTCATCCCATTATGTTAATGAGTGCGACTTGCTGTTTCACAGCCTTCCAGATCGGTTGTTTGCAACCTAACTGCTAGACACTTAAACTGGATTTCACTGTTTACTTCATACTTTAGGAACTGTTTACTGCTTTTATTGAGCAAGTCTTCATGTAAGGCTTCAGGACAGAGAAATATTATTTTGTCTGTTGTTTTTATTACGAAGAGTGGCTGAAACACAGCTAGGAGCTCGCGCTGCTTCCAGGAACGTGTTGCTGGATGTTTGGCCATGGATGCTCTTCAGCTTCTTAGAAGCAAGCGTTTGGGCTGGGTCTCTGACACCCTGTGCTTAGATGTACCATACAATTAAGCAACTGTTTGCTGCCCTCCATCTCTTTGCGTGCACTTTCAGATGGCACATGGTACAGCAATATGAGGCTAATTACTGTACTTTACATGGAATGTCGGGTCTTGGATAGTTACTCGGTGTTAATTTCTGACTGAATGCTGGAGAGCGGTAGCACGGAAGTACTGTGTGGACGCAGGATGGCCTTCAGGAGAAGGACTATGGAATGGAATCACCGAAATGGGCTCTTGGGCCCTTGAAAGCAGGCGGAGAACCTGGGATAAGAAGGAGAAAATAGCTTTTGACAGCTTTTTCTTAATGCCCCCCGGTTGTCCTTATAGCACAGCTGTGATTGAGGAAAAACTGTAAAACAGTGATAAAAAAAAAATGCTAGAGATACTCTGTAGATTAATGACCCGAGCTATTCATGGCAGCTCTGTACCGATTAGATGGATAAATAATGGGCTGTTGTCATTCTGCAGTAAGGGCTGTAGTAGGTGGTGGTTGCTGGAAACAAACTGTTTTCTGCCATTGTTCAAAAATGGTTTTTTAAGTCTTTTCTTTTTTTATTGTTCTCTATGATTGGTGAAGTTTAGCTGATCATAAAGCTCTCTGGTAGCGTTTTGTGGGCGACTATATTGATGTAAAGTGTAAATATTAGAAAGTGTTAGATAAGCATGAAAAGGGAGAGTTCAGACGCTAAACCAAGTGACATTTCGAGGTACCAAAGTCACTGGTGTAACAAAAAGGCTTAGCTCTTGGGTTCTTTAATTGTGCGGCGTCTAACAAGAGTAGAACTTCTTATCAGTGCAGTTGTGCAGTGTCATCGGAGTTCAATTGTGTTGTGGTCAAATGTGTAGTACTGTTCCTTATGTTTAAGAGTTTTCATACTAAATTGCCATTGTGTGGCAGGTACTTGTGCTGAGAGTAAGATTAGAATTGCTGTCACTTCAGGCTTGTAAGGTTAATTTAGGTATTGTATACCAATTTCGGTAGTAGAGAGACTTGTCTGGCTTGATAAATTACTTGGTGATGTGCTGCTAGAGGAGGTGTTTGGTGTTGACGACTGGATTTCTATCTCAGAAGTGTAGAAGATGTGAGGAGACAGTTGTTTGAAGGTGGTGTGTATCTTCCCCCTTTCCTCCTTCTTTCCCTCCCTGCCCGGCTTGACATAAAATTAGGAAGGTGGTAACGTGTGTTCAGCATTATCAGTACTAAAATTGAAATCAATAGGTGTCTTCTCTGCAAATCCAGTGCCTGGGTGGGGGGGTTGTGTGGTGGTTTGGTTTATTTTTTGTGTGTGTGATGGATATCATGGGAGGATGTTTTTGACCTGAGTGTACATATGTGCGTGACCATGTGGAGGCGTATGTATGGACGTGGCGGACACTGGTATGGGGATGTGGGGTGATGTTTACATCGGTGTGTCCACCGTGGGTTCTATGGTGAGGGCAGTTTTATATGCGTATCACGTGATGGTGAGAGGTTGATAAGGTTTGATTTCGCGTTAAGAACTGGATTATGTCTCTAGTTGATCTAGCATCACATGGTGGCAAGAGCCGAGTAACTCAGTTGTGTGCTAATTTTTTCTGCTCTAACCTGGCATTTACTAAAAAGTATGTTCAGTGTCTGGTATTTGGCAATCAAAACATAAATTGCTGCTGTTTTGCAGGACTGACTTCAGGGTGTATAGACATGACTCCTGGTGGATCAGCTTCCAAGTGGTTGACATGGCTGTATGTCAAGGTACCAGATGGCAAAACAGTACTAAAAATGCAGAAGTACTGTTCTTTACAGAAGAAAAGACACAGCCCTGCCCGTAGAGTAGTTATTGTAAAAAGTTACACCTCCGGATTCTGGTCTGGTGAGGAGGAAATCCCTTGATGTTACGTTTCCTACTTAATAGGGAAAACCAAAGGAGCAAACAGAGCCCTCCGAGGTTGGAGGAGCGAAGACCAGGTGGGGTTTTGAGTCGGTGCTTCAGAAAAGGGCAAAAACAGAAGGCCTAGAGCCATGGGAGAGTCTGCACACAGCGGTGTGCCTTGCGGGAGCCTGTGAGCGTGCAGGGGGACACGGCCAAAAGGGGTGAGTGTGCAGGACCCAATTTGATGTTGCTGCAAAGCTCGGCGAAGTGGCGAGGAACTTGTCTTTCTAATAAGAGGTGACAAAAGCACGTAGCATTGAAAATTTAAGTTCAGTCTAGTATTCCAATACTTGGAAAACTTAGAATGACTCTTTTGCCTAGAAAAATACTACTCGGAACATATGCTAAGGTACTTGTGGGATGAAATTTCCTTGAGGTTTGGCTTTATACACGTTAATGCCGTGCTTTTCTAAGCCATTTTTCATTTCTCTTTAGAGTTGTATCCAATGCATCAAAACTGTATGCTGTTCTGTTTGAGAGTAGTCAGAACTCAGCTATTTCATTCTCCCAGCATCTTTTTTGATTGTAGAGGCGTCATATACGCTAGAAGTGATTACGGGTAAAGTAAACTTAGGCAAGTACAGAGCCTGAGATTTTTATTGCAGGATGAGAGAGGAGGAGAAATCTTGTAAAAGGCCTTCTGTTGGGGACCGTCTGAACAATTGGATTATGTCAGAGTATTGTTTGATCGGAGAAATGCTGACTGAGAAGCCAGATTAAATATTCTGATATGTAAGGTGGAGCATTTGTGCACTATTCTACACGTTTTTTTAGTTGAGGGAAATGAAATACATCTGAAGACCATCAAAGGAAATGTCTGTTTACTTGGCCTGGCAAATGGAAATGCTTTGTCTTTAGTTCATAGCTTCTGTAGAGAAGGCGGTCTTTTCTGAGAAATGAAAATGGAATTTTCACTTCTACCAAAATACAATTTTATTCACTACTGTTAGACACTGTCTTTTATCACTATTGCTCTGTATGGTACCTTATGTCCTGTTGAACCGGCTGAAAAGACAAGACTGTCCATCTAATGAAACTTAAGCTAAAAGGCAATTATGAGAATACGGAGGAGTGTACCTGGAGGCTTGATGAAAAGTTCTACAAGCCGCACGTTGAACATGTGTTTCTTCTGCCTTAGGAAAACCAGCTTTACATGAAGTCATAAAGTAGTACAAGTTTGTTACTTCATAAGCTAATTTCTTGAGGTGTTTCTCTGAAATGGTTTAAATGACAGCACATAATGTAAACATTTTCAAAACTTCGCTGCAAGAGAATTTTTGTCCTGATAACTCATGGTTGTCTTGGTGCTCTTCCCTTTGTTGGCGAATTGCTTTTTCTCCTCCTTCTCCTTGTGTTATAGTTGTTTTTTTTAATCATAGCACGATGATATTCTTAGCTGGAAGGAAAATAGGAGGATTTTTCCACTTGAAACTTTAACTGCATAAAAGACCTAATTTGAGGGGACAAGATACGAGTGGGGAGAGATGTTTTCCTATTTTGACTTTTTTCTTAGCTAATACTTCATAGTGTTAAGAAGAACCGCGACCAGCTGTTAAACATCTCGCTTGGATGAGATTTTTCAGGTAGTTTAAGTAGTAGGGATTTTAAATGCATTGGTTGAGCCAAGAATCCTTCCGACTGCACAGTTGTTTGCCTTTCCAGTGGTGAAATCTGTCGCTTGGCTCTCCCTTGCTGCAGCAGGCTTCGTCCTCTGGAAGAAGACAAACAGCAAGTCCTCAGATGAACCAAAGCCGGCCTAAAAACGGCTTTGTGGCTGCACGGAGCAGCGCTGGCAGCGACCAGCCAAGCACTGTGGCGAGGCAGGAGTGAACTGTTCCTTAGGACTGGGGAGGAAACTAGGAGTTGCTTTCACCAGCTTGCCAAACTGGAAACCTGCAGCCCGTGCGAGTATCGCTTGGAAAGAGCATTGCAGAGAGGCAGCATGCAGGACTGCCCTGCTGGCGGCCGTTGTTGGCATCGGAGGCGCTTCAAACAGCGGTTGGAAGTCATCCCCTTCAGCCTGCTGTGTTCCCAGGCTTGAAGAAGGGCAAAGAGGCTTCAAAGGAGTGGAAGGAGGCTTTGAAGATGGCCCTGAGATGCACGCTTGTGTATTGCCAAAAGCTGTCTGACAGGAGGTTTTGTTTATCGATGGTGCGGTTGAAGTGATAAACTGAAGTAATTTTGAAAGTAGTTTTCAGCCTACCTTCCTAAACAAACCAGATGCTTAGGTTCAAGCTGTACCGTGTCCCAGTAAGTTTTGAGCTGGTGGCAGACGGCAGAAGAGAAAGCCCTTCTGTGAGCTCTTCGCTTGGGACAAGAGAGTAGAGGGGAGGATGGAGGGAGGCCTTTCAGGAGTCCGGAGATTATTTGGTCACTCATCTAGTTTATCTGACCGCTTAGATTGTTAGGGCACTTATCTGCAGGAATCTGAACTTGTGATGCTCATGCGACTGCTTTTAAAGTCTAGAGACACACATGAATCTTAAAAATAAAATTAATTGTATTTCTGTCTTGCTGAAGTCTATTCCATGTGGAAATAGATGACGGCTGTACTACAGACAGTAGCTGCCTTTATTCAAAGATCATTGAAGTTTTTAATCATGCTGTAGGGGTGGCTGACACATGTGGTTGGTTTGTGTGGTAGATGAGTGTTCAGATTGATTTTGGTTTCGGTTTGGCATTGTTGTTTGGGGATTTCTTCGGTTTCTTTGATTTTTGGAAGGTTTAAGTTTGGGAGGCTGGTAAGCTTTGCAGGGGGGGTGTTTGAACTTGATCTTCATAATCTGCAGTGCTTCGATGGCTGGTTCGTAGCTGAGGGGTGCGTTGATGGAACTCTTAGAGGAGTGTCTTCTCTAAACTACTTGTCCCAGTCTTGCTTCAGCAGGCAGTAAAGCACAAGTGGATACGGGGGGCTTATCTCTCTAATGTACTCATCTCTTCTTTAATGCCTATGTGTTTGCACAACCGAAGCCAATGGAGAATACGGGGAAGTAGGCTCTTCAGAAGAACTTAGACCACTCAGCATCTGTTTTCTGAAAAAGGCAGATAAATTGGGTTGCACCTTCTGTAGGTAACGTTTTGAATTAAATGTTTTCTTGAGAAAGATTCTGTGAAACTGTTGTGTGTTGCATTTGAGCTGATTATATCCGGAGCATTTTCCTGGTCCTTGTATTTTTTAGAATGTTGGATTAGGAGACATCAGACTTGAAGGAAGTGAGATAGCTGAGAGAATTTCACTGCAAGTCAGACGAAGATAGTCGATAGTAAAATGGCGATGAATTAGTTTTTCTGGTTTTGTGTGTTAGGAGGGTTTAATGCCATTTGAGGGTAGGTTACTTCTTTGAAAGATGACTGGGTTGTGTGAAACAGAATAATTCTTTCTTTGTTATATGTATCTTTGATGCTTGAGGAGGGAAAAAAAAAACGGTGAACGAACAGCTTGCATAGAAACTGATGGCAGCTGCTGCTTTTAGGCCTTCTGGAGTGATACATGTTCTTCCACTTTTCCTTCCCCGTGTGAAGTTGGACTTGAAAACTGTAGACTGCAGTGTGGAGTTGTGAAGTCCGTCTTAAACTTTTCTAGTATATTGTGTGGCTTCTAGTCACAAAGCAAGCGGGTAATACGATAAAAGGTTCATTCTTCGTATGTGATTTTGGAAAATCTCATAACGTCCATTGATGAAATAAGGCCCTTTTGAGTCAACTGAGGATAGTTTGGCTAATAATTAAAAAACAAACGCTTAAGTGGTATCTACAACTGTGGGGTACTTGGTGTTTTAAGTATATTTTGGTCAATTTTATCTTTCTTAAACTAGATTTGTTATTTTTCAGGTGGAATCGTTTATCTTGGATCAGGATGATCTCGAAAACCCTATGTTGGAAACAGCTTCTAAATTGCTTTTGTCAAGTACTGCTGATGGTGCTGACCTGAGAACAGTAGATCCAGAAACCCAGGCAAGATTAGAAGCTTTACTTGAAGCTGCAGGTAAGTACTCGTGTCCCATACAGGTTTAACCCCGAAGCTCTTACACATGAGTCTCTACTGGAACTGCTTGCATAAGTCTAATCCATATGAGCATGATACACATGCAGAATGTAAGGCGGTAAGAGCTTGGCAAGGTTGTGCAAGTCACAGAAGAGAAAGAACTTCATGAAAGCATTTCAAATTGGGGAAAGTCAGAGTTTCATGTGAAGGGCATGCTTCTTAGCAGATTCCTCCAACACTTGATTGCTGAAAGCCTGAGTAAAAATTGACACCCAGCCTTCACTTGCAGCCTTCTAGCAAAAACTAAAATGCCCTGTTTTGTAACAGTTACTGTATGAAAAGTTTTATGAGTTGCTTATACGCAGTAGTTGTCAATAGTTCAAAAATAATGCTTTTTGCGGATCGGAGGGTTTAATACGTGTGCAGCACCTCTGAGTGCAGCTTTTAAATCACCGTTGTAAACAGTCAATCCCTTCATTTTGGAAGCTGTAGTTCATTATGTTTGGGATGTTTTTGCCGACAGATTTCATAGGCTCAATTTCAACTTCTCTGTTTTCTCCTTTTCTGGCATGCGTACCGATTTGTTGTAAATTGGAATGAAAGGAATAGGTAAGCTGTCTACAGCTGATGGTAAAGCATTTGCAGATCCTGAGGTGCTTCGCAGACTGACTTCTTCGGTCAGTTGCGCGTTGGATGAAGCTGCCGCTGCACTTACCCGGATGAGAGCAGAAAGCACAGCAAATGCAGGGCAGACGGACAAGTAAGCCAAATCTTATGCTGTATGTTTTTCACTACTTTGCTCCTTCTAGAAGCAGTTGTTCTTGCTGTATCACTACTGATTACAGGGTGGTGAAACTCTTACTCAAGTGGAATTAGTGCCAAGTTATCACCTGTGAGTCTCCTGTTAAATATTCCTGGACTGTCAGGTCTTGCAGTGGGGAGTGAAGCAATTAATACTGCTTAGAATTCCAAAATCGTGCTCCGAGTAATTTAACTTCAGCAACTATAGGGACAAGATGTCTTAGCTCTTAAACGGTACGGGCCTCAGAATGGGCAAATCCAGCAATGGGTCATTCGGTGGTAGGATGAAACTAGCTTTGGGACCGAAAAATACCCCTGACCTCTTGTTTTGGAGAACTTCAGAAGGCTCTTTTAATTGAGGAAGGAAACCAGTCTTGAGGGATGAGAGCCTTCGTGGCGGTCTGGTGTTGGGTAGGACGTGGGACAGAGCCTCGACCACGACGTCACTGCTTCTTTAATTGGACTTTGTCTTACTGGGATGTTTGTGAGGGAAAGAAGAAGGAGGTTCCCTTCTAGGTTGTTATAAAGCTTTTCTACAGGAGGATCAGAGCGTTAGTAGGAACAACCAAACGCTGCCGTGCTAGGCGGCAGTTTGTTCCTTGTATACTTAGTAACTCAAAAGAAACATTTCTTCGTGTGGTGATGAGGGCATATGAAGAAGAGCAGAGTAGTTTGGGGTTATGTCTGCTTCTGTTCCGTCTGCCTCCCTGCCTGCCCCCAGCCGTCTCTTTCCTTCTGAACAGTGGCTGTAGCCACAGTTGTTACCGAGGACGGAGGGTGTGGGAAATGCAGTCAGCAGGCACATTTTAGAAATAAATCTCCGTATATTAATATTACAGGAGTCCTGGAGACAATATACAGGGAAACTTAGTCGTTGCTGCACAAATACTAGCTTTAACGTCACGAGTATTTTAAAAATTGCTCATATTCACATTGAGTTAGATGGTTTTCTGTCAACTGCCTCATTTTTCCATTCACTTTTGAGTTAGCTCTGTGTTGACAGGACTTCCTAAATGGAGGAGAGATGAAAGGGCAGCGGGTGGGGTGAGGCGAGGCCAGTAGTCTTGGATGTATTATTTTTGGTCCAATTATTTGGAGCAGAATAGAGAAATATGTCAGAATTGAATTGTTATTCTCACAAAGCAATAACTGTTTTGGAATGAAGACAATGTAGACAGCAGACAGAATTGGAGGGGTTGAAAGTACGCTTCCAGGAGACTCTTTTTGACTGAAACAGAATTGGAGTGATAGAAGTGAAGAACTCTTCGGAGTGGCACGAGGACCACGCGTACTCTGAGTTAGGGCTTACCAAACCAGGAGAATTCTACTCTGTCCTGCTTGGTTGAGTTAAGGCCACAACGTAAACATCAGATTGCATTAGAAGATTGTGGGGTTTTCAGTACAGGACAGGAGGGAAGGGATTAGTTTTCTTAGAGGAGAAGACTGATGCAGGTGATTTGATGTAGTTAAAGTAACAGTTACAGTGCTGAACAAAAGTTCAAGTGTTGTTAAGATGAACGGGCCGTTTATGTGTCCTCTGATCCAGGGGCAAAAGACAATGTGAAAGCAATGCTGGGTAGCGGTTGCTGATTTGGAAGGGAATACTCATAGTGGTGTACTTAGCGTGATTTAATAAGTTTTTCTTTTCTTTGAACCTTGCAGAAAATGGGTGGGACAAAACCTGTGTTTTCTAAGTGGAACTAGAAAGCAGGAGTAGGCTGAGACTGTATCTTATGTTGTAATTAGTAATATAAACCAACAGTGCTATATGATCAGCCTTTCAAAAGGGAAAGTTATTACTTATTTCTCAGATCGTTAAGTGATTACCAAAAAAAGGTTTGTACTTCTGTAGGACATAACGTTGTACTGCATGTATAGTGCTGAGACAGTGCATCAGGTCAGCGACTGTGTCTTCTCAACATGTTCTCTCCTTCAGCTGTAGATATTGGGGAATTTGGTAACCTAGATGGTCATCCTGCAGATGGTTTTTTTTGTTAACTTCTGTTAAAATTTAGTGAAAAGAGTGGTTGAGTATGCACATTACTCAGTTTTCAGAAAAGTTATGTAAAAACCTTAAGTGTAAAAGTGGCACCTCTTTAATTAGCAGTTGGCAATTTTTTAATTTGTGGGGGATTTTTTGTTGTTTTTTTACTCTGCACGTAGAGCAAGCATTTCGAGCATAGTCCATTTTCACTTCTAAATGCTTTCTGTCTTACTAGCCGCAGCTTGGCAGAGGCTTGTTCGGAAGGAGATGTAAATGCTGTGCGGAAGTTGCTAATTGAAGGACGAAGTGTGAACGAGCACACAGAAGAAGGGGAAAGCCTCCTTTGTTTAGCCTGCTCAGCAGGATATTATGAGCTTGCGCAGGTTGGTTTCAGTACGTGTGTATTGTACAAAAATAAGTGTTGAATTAATGTATTCCGGTCTTACTCACCTGGAAGGTGGTGTTAAGGTAGCGGAAAATGTGAGTTAACGAGCAAACGAGGACTGATATGTAAGCTGAATGTTGCAAATGTGTTCGCTGTGCTTAGTTCTCTAAGTGTTTCACAAAAGTGTGTGCTGGTGAAGGTGGAGGCTTTGCGTAGCGTTTCAACCATCTTGACACACTGGTTTGTCGCTTGCCAGTGTCGTTGATCACCCTTCTGTTCACAGGTTCTTCTGGCAATGCATGCTAATGTAGAGGACCGTGGTATTAAAGGAGACATAACACCTTTAATGGCTGCTGCTAATGGCGGACATGTCAAAATTGTCAAGTTGCTGCTAGCTCATGGTGCTGATGTGAATGCACAGTCATCAACAGGTAAATAAGTGTGTTAGAGCTTGTTGAAAACACTGAAGAGCTGAGGTTTCCAGTGTTGGGGAACTTTGTGGAAATTGGCGAGGAATAGCTCTCAGCCAAGTAATACAGAATACTTCTTTGTGGTTTTACTACTTAGCTTCTGCTTTTTTTTTTTTTATTAAATGAAGCTATCAAATATCAGTTGGCTACGGACATACAAGGGTGGTTAAGGTCAATTAGTAACTGAAAGGTATTTGTATACATACAATTTGTTGTCACATAGTATTTTAAGCACAGTTTGGGAAGGTAGTGTGTACAGAGAAAACTATTAGGTGTCAGGTCTAGGAAACTAAGGGAAAATAGAAAACATGAGAATATGGCTCCCATTTTATTCCCCTCTTCCCCCTTTCCCATGGCAGTTTGGTAGGTATTTGCGTTCAAGTGACCACATGGGGATACTTTCATAGTTGGGGTGGCCTTGAAGCAGAGAGATTTTGTGTAGTCAACAGTCATGGAGAAAGTGAGTACTGACTCTGAATGATGAGGAAAATGGGAGTACTTTTTTTTTTTTTCTCTCAGTTAAGTGGTTCTGAGCAGTAATAGTGCTTTGACCTTTAACTTTTTTCAAGTTATTTTTCGTAAAGGCAGATTCTTTGACTGTTCTGTTCAGGTAAATGTTTCTGTAGTTTTTCTCTGGAGGTTGTTTTCATCGCTTTGTGAAGACAATGGGTATTTTTGAACTAGCCCTATGGAGGTGTGGAAGACTTCATATGTCCCTGCTGATTAACAGGAAAAGGGATGGGGTTTTGTGGTGGAAGCTGGCATGAATTGGGATAGAAATGGGAAGAGAAGTGCATTGATGGAGTCACAAGGCATGTGGAGATCTTCAGTCTGTCAGCACTGAGCTGCTTTGCGCAGTTATTTCGCTTTTTTTCCCGTGAAGTTACTGGTCTGTAGCCTGAAAAAAACCCCTGTTCTATAAGGTAGCAATGAAATAGAGCATAAGTTGAAGTTCCCAGTGTAGAATTGCGATCACATTGTGTTTCCAAACCTTTTTCTTTTCTGGCTTTAGGCAATACAGCCCTTACATACGCGTGTGCTGGAGGCTATGTAGATGTTGTGAAAGTACTGCTGGAATCGGGCGCCAGTATCGAGGACCACAACGAGAATGGTCACACTCCTCTGATGGAAGCAGGCAGTGCCGGCCACGTGGAAGTGGCCAGGGTGCTGCTGGAAAACGGAGCAGGCATAAATACGCATTCCAATGAATTCAAGGAGAGCGCGCTTACGCTGGCTTGCTACAAAGGTACCTTACCAAATTCCATACTTAATACTAAGGTGTAACAAGCGTGGGTGGAACTAAGGCGCTTTATTATAGAGTAAGCATGATTAATTTGCTGTATTGTAGCTATATTATACAAGATATCTTTGCTCAGATACCGAAATCATTTAATTTTAAAAGACTTGGCACTTGGAAAACATGCGGAATCTAGGACCTTGCCTTTTCGGTGTCGGTGCTTAGGCAACCGGCCTTTTTTGCCTCCCTGAGAGTCTTAGGCAGCTATCTTGCATCACCCAAGCAAAGGATGAAGATGTTTAATTAAAGAGACCAAATGTGTTCACACAGCTGAGCAGTAGCTGTTATAGTCACTTAGGACTTGTTTTATTAAAGCTATTAGAGTGGCTCTTGGCATCATAGAGTAATTGATGTCGGTAGCAGAGGTACATCTGTGGCACCTCACTAAGATGGTCTTAGTCTTCCGTTTATGTTTCTTTTATCTGCCTTGATAAGTTCTTGGTTCACTGTTGCTGAATGTTCTCATAAGCAATGGTAATTGGTTTTGGTAGCGGCTGTCAGAGCAAAGGCTGTGTTTGAAAGAGACGAGTGGGACCCCGAAACGTTCTCTCCGTGAGAAAATGTGCTTGGGCTCTGAATCCTGAACTGAAGCTGGAAAGCAGAGATGAAAAACGA
Source organism: Charadrius vociferus (assembly GCF_000708025.1). Classification (NCBI taxonomy): domain Eukaryota; kingdom Metazoa; phylum Chordata; class Aves; order Charadriiformes; family Charadriidae; genus Charadrius; species Charadrius vociferus. The sequence goes on from NW_009648888.1 coordinate 212,246, forward strand.
AATGTCTGTGCTTAGTTGTTCACTGTGATAGATGGGACAGAAGTGAAGATATTCAGGATTTTATGTTTTTCACTATATCTGTATATGATTTGTCTGTTTTGTGCATTTCTGTGTTGCTCCAAATCTCACTTTCAGGGCATAAATACAAGCTCCAAATTTTCTTGTGTTGCTTGCATCCTGTCGTAGAATGATATGTGATATTTGGGACCCAGAAGGTCACTGAACTCCTCCTAGATAAAGGGGGCAGGGAAAAAAGGTGATGTGACCTCATCCTGGGCAGTATCGGTGCTGTTCGCAGTGTTGCTAGGTGTAGTTATAGTTTTAAAGTTTAGCCGCGGTCATGTTGAGTTATGAAGTGGCAATTTTTTTTGGGGTGACTTGGTTTTATATGTTTGCATATTGTGTTGGTGGTGACTGGATAGTGAAGTTGGCTGGATTTGGCACACATACAGGATTGGTGAACTGGAATCGTGAATTCATGGAGTGGTTGAGAGCAAATAGTTTCAAAAAGCTGCTTGGTGTCCTTACTTTTGGAGGGTTCTTAAAGATGGCTGAATTCCTAAGAGCGTGCTTGGCAGCGTGAAGCTCCATCTGCTTTTTATGTCTTAGGGTCTGAGGGTCGGTGTGAGCTCAGGGAGTAGTTACAATGCCATTTATAAAAACAGTAACCCTAAGTCTTTAATGTGAAGTAGAGGGGGCACCCTGGCCCCCAACAAAAAGCCAACATTCTGTAGATGAAAAAAATTCAAATATCTTTGCACAAAATAAATCACCCTAATAAAGATTCTGGACTGTGTGCTACTCAGCTAACGGCACCTCAAGGAACGCGTGTAGTGCAGACGTGATTTTAGAAACGAAGTGAATTGGATTGTATTTATGGTAACTATGCAGTTAAGCTTCTGTGTGCGTTGAATGCACAGATACTAACGTGCCTTTCAAGAGCGTTTCATAGGGTTATGTTTTTATGTAGTAACATGGCCTTACATTACCTTCATTATGTTCATTAGACTCCTCCTACGACTTGCAAAATGCGTTTTTTGAAGTAGTTCTTATCTGTTTGATATTTTCTCCATACAGGCCATCTAGAAATGGTGAGATTTCTGCTGGAAGCTGGTGCAGACCAGGAACACAAGACAGATGAAATGCATACTGCTCTCATGGAGGCTTGCATGGTAAGAGACGTACGGCTTGAGCGCTCAGGCGTATGCACTCTCTCTTTGCTTCCTGAAGATGAACAAAGTGATTCCTTGTAGTTTCCTTTCGGTACAGAACCCAACTCTGTGACGTTTGAGTTCCGTGTACTTGATGGCTGTTTCGCAGCGGAAATTGGAGGGGGGGAGATGGTAGCGGGGGGAATACCTGGTTGAAAAACAGTCCTTCCTAAAAAAGCCAGATTGAACTCAGTCTTCTTGTGGCTGACAAAGCAGTTGAATTCTTAAAAGTCATCAGGTAGAGCTTGCATCACCTGAGCGTTAGCAGGAGAGCTCTATTAACCCATCCTCTGAATAAGGAGGTTTCTCTATGTCCAGCTGCACTCTGTTCTGGTTTTTTTTCCTGAAGTGGCAGAAGTCTCATTGTCCCACAGCAGGTTCTGGAGGCTCCCTCTCTCCTTCTGTTGGTATTGGGTTAGGGTTAGGGTTAGGGCTCTTCTGTAACGATAATAGGACTGGTTTGAAATAGATACTGTGGTGACCTCAGTTAAGAGAAATTAATGTCTTCAAGAGATAGCCAAAAGTAAATAATAGTGATTTATTTGAACAGAACCCTTTCTTTTTTGCTGTGTCTAATTTTGCAGGCTTGTAAGTGAGCAACTTTCAGTTTATGGTGGGAAAATTCCTTATGCAGAAGTCTCCAAATGAAATAACTGGAAGTGGAAGATTCTCAGTGGCTGTTGAAATCCTTTTAACAATTCTAATGTGCTAAACATAGGCTGCGAATATGCTCGTAACCTGGCGATCGGAGGCATTTAACGTAGCTGTGTGATGTTTGAGGAGTTTGTACGCTAAGTTCTCTTTCAATGTAGATGGTTATGTGTAGGTGTGCCAGTGCAACTTGGTTTAGTGTGGTTCACGTAGCCACGTGCTCTTTGAACACTCAAAATCGGAAGCTGTTGGGGAAGCAACTAGGAAATGGAAGGGGAAATTGTTAATCTCTTAGTAGTAGGAGTACTTTCTGTTGCTGCTTTGCCCATCTGAGGCAATGATAAAATGACAGTGTAGAACAGATTACCTTTTTATAAAATTTTAGTAAGATTCCGAGAACAACTCTGATTTGTGGATAGTAGTTTTTTGCTGTAGAACACAAATACATGTGAAGGTTTCCCTCGAGAAGGTGTATGTATGGGACGTTGTAACGCTGGAATGGTGTAACTGATGCCAGACTGACGATTCTTCCAGGCTTTCTTAGTGAAGAAAACTCACTAAATCTGTGGGTTTGTATAGTTTTTCTGTTTGAAGTACTGGTAAGTACTATGTAAGCTATATAAGTTTCGTATACCTGCATCTTCTTTAAAGCACGCATCATATTTGAAACTTATTGCCTACGCATTACCTGAGGTTATAGGATCCAATTGCTTTGCTTTTTTCCTTTGAATTTTTTTTTTTTTTTAACGATAATGGAGTTAATGTGCCATTTATTTGTCTTCTGGGAATTGTTTAGACCTTGGTACCCCCTCCGAGAAGTATGGTGCCATGAGTTTATTAACCCTGCACCCTAGGGAGGGTTGGCAGGGGTAAGCTTGCAGGACGAACAAGCCAGCAGGTGTTAGTTTGTGCTGCTTGAGCTGAGAATGGTTGCAACTCCTCCGGATGGAGAAAAGAAAATAAAACAAAATGAAGTGGAAGTTAGTTCCATTTTTAGGCCTGCCCCCTGTTTTCTATGTGACCCTGAATGGCGGTAGGCTGTTGTGCAACGCTTACTGCAGAGGTGTCCTGTACCGTTTAGGATGCACAGCAGCAGCATGCTTAGCTAGGTCAGTAATTTGTTAGTACTTTATGCCAACATACTCCAAATCCTTCATCTGAATATAGCACTTAGAAATAAAACTGAAAACTTGTCTCTTAAGGTTCCTTTTTACCCTTCTTCTCTAACTAGATTTCTCATGGGTTGAGTGTTTCACGTCGTGAGCCTTGTGTAGTGTCAGGTTGTGCGTTTGTGGCTGCAGAGGAGTGCTGCAAATCCTTATTTAGTCTTCCCTTTCCTGAAATAACTATAATGGTTCTAAAATCAGCCTGTTATGTCCATTCAAGGAAGTTAATGACTTCAGATAGGGGGATCGTTAACAGAAACCATTATACTTCTCGAGAAGTCATTAGAAAGAAAGGCATGTAGATAAACAGGACTTCAGCCAGTGTTTATCTCACTTTGAAATCTTACTAGATTAGCCATATAAATATTGTAGGCACTGTCCTTGCAGCGAGTTCCCGGGAAGGTGACGATAGAATTACCTTGTTCTGTTGTTGCAGTAGCCGCCTCATCGGGACGGCTCTGTGACAGACCTTAAGTTTGCAGAAAAAGGTGCTGTTTCATGGAGCTAACCTCCTTTGCCTTGCCACCCTCTTCCCCCTCGCCTTTGCCCTCCACCGGCAGACTAACCAGAAGTCCATCGGACTCGCAGAAATGCGGAGACCCATTTTTTGTTGTGACTCACTGAGCGATAGGAAAAACCTGTTTCCCTCATTTCTGCAGGAAACTGTTCCCGAGTAGGCATTTCCACGCTGCTGCTCGGAATTGATGGATAGCTGAGAGTCTCACTGCCTTCGGCTCAGCTGAAGAAAGGGAATGGGTTTCTACAGCGGGACTTGAATAGGTTGCAGTCGGAAATAAAGCAGTGCAGGGGCTTCTCATCTCAGCATGCTTTTTCTGCAGAAACAGTTGTCGCTCTTCAGTAGCAGAAGAAAACCTCCTTTTCTCTAGGATATTGTTGAACTTGAGTTTATGCATGTGGCCTAGTACTTCCGTACAAGCCAGGCGGACTGTCCTGCGAGACGTTGGGCAAGGCTTCTGACCGAGAGCTTTTTTTATAGACGACAGTTAACATGGGTTTAATGCAAATGACTTGTTGGGCAATGGGACTTGCCTGGTTGGAGCAAAAAGCAGGTTTGGCTGGTTGGCGCTTCCTCTTCGTGAAGTAACCTAATCTTCCACAGTGAGGGCTGAGTACTCATTGCCCCGAGCGGCTGATCTTTAAAGTACGCCTGGTGCGCTTGTGAACGTTGGTCAGATGACTTTGCCATCTAATAGCAGTTATGAGGCTTTCTCTAGGTGTTGTAGGAGAGCTGAACAGCACCACCCCACTGCAAGGTGTGTTAAAGCAGGGACGAAATTTGCTGGTGTGTTTAAGCACCAGCAGGCATTCTCCGGGCTACCTGGCCCATATAAGAAGCTTTGAAGCACACCTTCATACTGCTGTTTGCCATGCTTGTCGTCAATCAGGGATGATTAGTGAGCTGTCTTGCCAGAGCCTGATGGTTGAGGCACCGTCTCTGCATTTCCCTGAGGAAAGATTCTTCACGGAGTCTTGGAGTTTTTCCCTAAAATAGTAATGTCATTTCATGTAAAAGGTGGATATGTCCTAGTTAATGTCCTAGATATTTTTCTGAGAGGAAATCATGTTCTGCTCCTTGGATATTAGAAGAAGGTATAAAAACACTTTAGAAAAGGAAGTGTAAAAATGTCAGGTGCAGTTTGATCTTTGGGCAGGAGAAGAGCTGTTTGTGGTTGTGGTTCCTAGCTTGGGGAGGATGGCAACGGGGGCGACTGGCTGCCGCTTATTAGTTAATCTGAGATCAAGGTGTACTTACCTTGTTCAATGACAACCTTGGGAGAGCCTCGTGTTCCTGGTAAGCTGCTGGTTTTTCTACGCAGCCCTCCTGTCTTTTGTGTGTCAGAGCTCTTCCCGTTGCGGTTACTCCCAGTGGGAAGGATGGCAGTTTCCTCACGGAGAAAACCAGCTTGGAGAGTTTGTGCGGCTCTTAGCCCGCAGTGACCAAGCAGGTCCCTGCTTCTGTCTAAACAAAAGGAAAAACGAATGGCAGTTGGATATGTCACTGTCGGGCGTCCAGTGTAAACAGACAGCTGAAAAGCTACTTCAAATAGTTCCTGAATTTATGGCATAAAAAGAAAACATGATGGAGATCATAAGCTCAAATATTTTCTCTGTTTCCAAAGGAATAAAGCAAACTTAGGCGGTACGTTTTGGTAAAACGAGTCTGACAGCATGACAATGGGATCTGGAAAGCGCTGCCAAGGGAAGGCTGTGGTCCAGGTGGCTCCTGTGATGGCTGAGGAACCCCTGACACATCGTCTCCTTGTGGCTTTTCTCTGGGATGGACAAAGTCAGTCCAGACTCCGCTACCAAATTCAGCAGGGAAGTAGTTTTGCAGGAGCCAAGAGGCGAGCGATGTCATCACGCACAACTGCTTTTTAAGAAAGGAAGGAAAGTTGTTAAACTTCGTCCTCTCTTCCACCTCCCTCCCCAAAAGCTGAGGATCTGGAATGCAAATACTCGGAGGCACTAACGGTCTGCATGGACGTGACGATGAACTGTGTTCCTCACATGCGTTGTTTTTATAATTCAAATACACTGTATCTGACAAATAATGCAACTCCATGTTGAATTATAACACAATTCCCTCTCTTTGACAAAGTGGAGAACAGTGGCACAGTGAATTGTTTGCAAAGAAAAGGTTTTATAGTGGTTAGGAACAACGTCAAAACCTGCTCTTACCTGTGAGAGAAGATAGACATCTGACAGAAGCTTTTTTTTTAACTAAAATTCTCTTAATTCTCCTTTCTTTATTGCACTCTTTGGTGTTAGTAGTAAATTTGCTGGCAGAATGCATGAAGAAATACATGTGAGTTGTAATTTATTTCTTAGAATTTGTGTTCCTTAGATGATTTTGCACACATGGTTCTGTGTCTCCAGTCTTGAACAAAGAGGAGTACTGGGTGGTGGAGGATTTTGGTGGTGTTCTTGCGGAGGAGGCAAGCTTCTCAAATAGTGTCGAGCTCCCTCTCAATTATTTGGGTCTAGTCCCATGTCCCATCTGTCTGGGACAGACTAAACAAAACATCTGTCCCAACACTTGACCTTGACCAACTTCTGTCTTACGCTGTTGGCAGTGAAGTTTGATACGTGGTTTACGATATTTTAGTTTTGAATTGAACATATTCAGTAAAATGCCTATTTAATAATTTATCTTTAGCCTTTATCCAAATACTTAGGAAAATTATTAAGCAGGTTTTGTTATATTTTTGGACTTCTTCACTTGTTTCTTTCTGTATCTTCTGAAGGAATTCGAGTCAGTGACTACTTAGAGCTCTGGAGAAAAATCATTTTTTTGGACAGTCTTTTTATCTTGGTTTTTTTGAATTCCTAGGATGGCCATGTGGAAGTGGCAAGATTACTTCTTGACAGCGGAGCTCAGGTGAACATGCCTGCTGACTCTTTCGAGTCTCCACTGACTTTGGCAGCCTGTGGCGGGCATGTGGAACTGGCAGCTTTGTTAATCGAACGTGGAGCTAACTTGGAAGAGGTAAACGATGAAGGATACACACCACTGATGGAAGCTGCTAGAGAAGGCCATGAAGAGATGGTGGCACTGTTACTTGGTCAAGGTAACTATTGCGGTGCCTTCTGCGGACTGTAATTCAGTAGGCATCTGGGTATGTTAAAGGGGAAAAAAAGCTGAGTTACTGTAATTTGTATTTCCTTCTTCAACAACTTCTGAACTCACCCCACATACACACTTTTGGGAGAAATTAAGGAGTTGGGGCTTTTTTAAGCAAAATACCCTTTGCTTTACTCATTCACTTTGAAGTGATCATTCTGAATTGTTCTTCAGACAGACATGGAATAGTGAACAGTTCATGTGGGCAGCGTGCACTCTGCACGATGGCCTTCGCCTATCTTCAGATGGTGTTATTGCTGAAAAGCTGTTGAGAAGTACTCCGAGGCCCTCGGAGGGCTTTGCAGAGTAGCAAATAAAGTTGAAATGTGTGTTAGTTGGATACACTATGGTTTTAGAAGCAAATCTCTGCAGCTCTAAAGATGAGACAAGTTATAAGAAGATGCCTTGTACGTTAGTAAATGGCTTTGTCTGCTGATACTGATTTCAGTAATTGGTGTTTTCTGATATATGAGTGGTTTTGGTGCTGTGCTTTGTTTTTTGCAGGAGCAAACATCAATGCTCAAACAGAGGAGACGCAAGAAACGGCATTAACTCTGGCTTGCTGTGGAGGTTTTTTGGAGGTTGCTGATTTTCTCATTAAAGCAGGAGCTGACATAGAACTTGGTTGTTCCACACCTTTGATGGAGGCTGCTCAAGAGGGTCATTTGGAGCTGGTCAAATATTTATTAGCTGCAGGTACGGAGTAATTTTGTTAACGGTTTTGTAGACACTTAATATAACCTTAAGAGAAAAATACCTTTTGCCGTATTTATTACATATTCATTAGCACCTTCTTGAAGTTGACTGTGAAGGTTTCTGGAACCTTAAGTAATTTACTAGTTGGACCTTAGTTTAGCTTTTGAACAGGAAGTTGAAGTAAACCCACTAGGAACAGAACTTAGAAAAAAACCAACAAAAACTCTTAGTCCTGTCGAGTATGATTAAATTGTCGGTTTAACAGATGTTGGATTGGAAAGGGGAAGTTAAACATTTGCTATCTGATACGGTCAAGATTATGAAGAGACTTGAATATTTCCTGTAGTGAACTGCATGAAGCTTATATGCTCGTTCCTACCGCTTCAGGGGCTAATGTGCACGCAACAACAGCAACAGGTGACACAGCACTGACATATGCCTGTGAAAATGGCCATACTGATGTAGCAGATGTCTTACTGCAGGCAGGTGCAGACCTGGTAAGTCGTCATCTTCTGAAAAAAAAATTAATTAAGAAATCATGTTATTACAGTCAATTACTTTTTTTTTTGCTCCTGTGTTCATTGCTGAAAACTTAGCGAGTTTCCTGCTAGTTGTTATGGTTGTATGCAAACTACCTTTAACCTTTTCCTTTTAACTAAGTGAGAATCGGTGATGCTTTTCTAATGGATTTTACGTGTTTTAATGACCTGAAAGTGCTTAGATCAGTTGCGCTACTTTAGTGGTTGATGTCTAAAGCATTTCCAAGCCATTCAAGGTTGCTTGTACAGAAAAAGAGGGCATTTTATTCTTTTGTCATGTGCGGTCCTGAACAGTATTCAGCTTTGTGTTGTTGAGCTGATTGTTGGTTAATACTGGTATCTGCAAATTTGTTCTATTCCTTAAGCAGCGAACAATTGATAGTTCTGTTCCGATGTGATCTATTTGGTGTACTGTAATGGAATTAAGATGACGGAGGTAAATGGATTTGTACATTTCAGTAGGCTTATACACCAGTATATTATCAAAAAGTGAAGTTAAGCGTAAGAGAACGCGTGTTTAACAAAAATCCCCACCACGTGCTTGAGTGCTTCTTGTCCAGGAGTCTCAGACCTGTACAAAGGTAGGTAGATAGTTCCATCTGTCTGCAAGATACACTCGGTTCAAATGTTACCTCAATTTTTATGTCTGTAGTTTGTGAGATATTAAAAGGGGATCTTCCACGTCTGCTGTCTTGCCATTTGGAAAACCAAAAGGCTAAATTGCCTTCTTTGGCATGTGCTTATTTGGAATTTTAAGCCTTTCCTTATCTGTTCTAGGAGCATGAATCCGAAGGCGGAAGAACTCCTCTCATGAAAGCTGCAAGGGCTGGTCATGTTTGCACGGTTCAGTTCTTGATTAGCAAAGGTAAGAGTGTGAAAGGTTTTGGTTTCCCTGCTGTTGGAAATGCTTGAAGTTAAGAATGTGTTAGTATTAGCGTAACTTCCTTGGATTTGTTTCAAATGTTTTAACTTAAGTAGGTCGTTAATTCTCAAACTAGGCACGTCATGATCACCTCGGGTTTCTGGTGAGCTTAGTGGGAACTGCACCTCCTTCTAAAAATAGTTATATTCCAGTCTCTAATCCTAGTAAAAGCAGCAACGGTAGTCGTGGTTACTGGGTGTCTCCATGCTCTTGATGCAGCTTTTGAGTGCTGTCTTTCCAGAAGTTAAACTTCAAGTGCCTGTTTGTTTCAGGGTTTTGACTATAACTTGCTTGATGCTGTCCGAACTATCAGCTCCAGCCTTGCGTCACAGCTGAACGCATGGAGTTGATGCAGAGCTTGGAATTGGTGTTTTCTCTCGCTTGAGCTGATAGCCAAGGATTTCTCTTGTACCTTCTTTGTACGGCGCAGAACTGGCCTGAAGCTTCCGCGGTGATGTAGTTTTCCCTGTGTAGATGGTAGAGGAAAGAAGCAGAGCTGCAATTAGTCATGTGCTTGCTGATGCTAAGATGCGTGGATCTGTGCGCTGGATCTTAGCCTTTGATATTTGTTTTTTGGGTTTTTGTAAGAGGCACAGCTCTGGCGCAATTGTTGGCGAATGCAAAAGCAATAGGTTCACTTACTGTGTGATGTTCCATGCTTAGGAACATAACCGCTGGAACAGCGAGTTTGGAGTGCTAGTACAGCTAGGGTTGCTTTTCTTTTGGGAGCAGTATATGCCCAGAGGTGAATTCCCTTTAAAGCCTTTATGCAGCTGGCGAGACTTTGGGTTTAGTGGCTGTCACGTATCAAATGGTTTTCTGGTGACAGTAATAATTGACTGTTTTAATTTATCAGTCGCAAGACTGCAGCTGCGGAGAACGATGTTTTCGTATTTAAGAAGAAAGTTAACGTTCTATCACTTGGTAGAGGAGAACCGGTTGAAGTCTTTTGAAATCATCTTTCCCCCTCTGTTTTTGCAGGAGCCAATGTGAATAGGACCACAGCAAACAACGATCATACAGTGTTGTCGCTGGCCTGTGCTGGAGGTCATTTGGCAGTTGTGGAGTTACTGCTAGCTCACGGTGCTGATCCTACGCACAGATTGAAGGTTTGTTGCTCAACTACCTTACTGTCCTCTGAGGTAGTTTTTAATCTTAAAACGAGCGATATCCAAGCGATTTTGCTCCTTCGGTATTCTCTGCAAGTGGTCCAACACAGCGTGATTTCAATAGGAGCGAGATGCAAGAGGTATTTCCGTGAACAGGTATTAGGCTATCAAACATATTTATAGACGTTAGAGTTAGGATGAGCGCAGGTCTATTCATGACCATGAACGTGAAGATTGCGCTCCAGTTGTAAGGTCATAATTGTGGAAGAGGAAGGAAAATTGTAAAAAAACCTAGTGATTTTGGAAATACTTAAGAGTCCTTAAGTTTAGATGTGGGCTTACTGCAGATTGAATGAGTACTGATTAACATAGTCTTAATATGTACTGTGTCGTGTCTCCCAAAATGCTTCAGTGTTGTCATGTTTTGATGATGCTGTTTTCTAATACTGTGATCTTTTCTTTTTTAGGACGGATCAACTATGTTAATAGAGGCAGCGAAAGGCGGTCATACCAGTGTGGTTTGTTACCTTCTAGATTACCCAAACAACTTGCTTTCTGCTCCTCCACCTGATGCTACTCAGCTGACCCCTCCATCCCATGATTTAAATAGGGTAAGATTTAAGGGCCGGTTGTCTGTGGATTTGTGGGGCTTTTCTGCATTACCTCTTGCAGCTTATTCAGAGTTTAAAGATGAGTGTCATATTGTTTCATGAACTACTGAACTGTAGGTGAACGCACTCAAAATTACTTCGAGCTGTTTTGAGAATGGTGAAGACTCTGAGTATCACTGTGTAGTACTTTCATCGTTCTTAGTGCTCTGTAAATATTATTGGATAAAATGATGAAAAAAACCCAGCAAGCAAACAGATCTGTTTTAATGAGGCTCTTATGCAGAATTTCATTTGTAGCCCATTGTGGCTTGTATTGGCTTTACCGTAGTATGGCGCTGTACCCTGGCGAGATGAGTCTTGTTTGGCAAGTAATTTTTTAGGTTGAAAACGCAAAGTGCGTAAAAGTCAGATGATCTCAAATTGTTGACTATTGAACTCAGCATTTAAAAACGAGTGTTGAATGTTATTAGTTACCATGAAAGTCTGCTTTTCTAACAGGTTTTGTTTACCTTCTATTGAATTATAATTAGATTAGAGTATGAGAAAAGTAATCTGTTAGTATCCAACATTTTAGGCTCCTCGTGTACCAGTGCAGGCGCTGCCCATGGTCGTCCCACCCCAGGAGCCTGACAAACCCCCTGCTAATGTCGCCACAACCCTTCCCATCAGAAATAAAGGTCAGTCTTAGTTCCGGAGCTTATTTTCTAAATATCCTTCCTAGGTAGAAGATAGAGGGTTGCACTTCTAGCAGAGTAGTTCCTATGAAGAGCGTTTATGGATTCAGTCAACGAAACGGCAATTTAATATTATTTTTTTTTTAAGGATTGCTTATCGGCCAAATACGAAGTGTCAGTCATCTAACCCTGTAATCATAAAGCGTCAAGAAATCTGCCTAAGTAAATATGTTAAAATATACATTAGTCTGACATACTGGACTAATGCAAAATGTCGCCCAGAAGCCTATATAAATTTGATAACAGAAGTTGTAAAAACAATGATAATCTCCATATCGTAGTTGATTTGATAATTCGTGTTTACTTAGGATAGTAGTCCTGGAGTGGGTTTGACTAATTGGATTGAAGGCGGAACTTCTTGTGCTATAAAATATCTAGTCTGATGTGGCTCAGGTCCTGCTAGGACTAAATTTGCATCTATTTTTATATCGCCATTTTGACACTTAACACTTTCTGTACTTCAGAATTCTCTTCCAAAACAATTTTTGTCAAGGATCAGCAATAGTGCAAATACAGGCGTGCATGTCATAAAATTAATACTGTGTGTACACTTGTATTGTTCTGGAAATACAGCGAGGATGACTGGAAGAAACTGGGCACCTCCACTGACTCAGATCCTGAGTTTTGATTTGCCTTTCGCCCTTCAAAATTAACCGATTGTTCCTTCTCCAACCGGTATGGCAGACCGTGTCAGCTGTGTTACTGTGGACTTCTTCATAAAAGATGAATTGGATTAGTCCATCGCTCGTTCTTACAGGAAGGCTGAAATATTTGCCTTGCCTGGGCAGAGAGCTGAGTTTTGACACAGGCAAAATTATGTCTGCTACGGATAAAATGTAGTGGCTAAACGTACCCTGTTAGATCACGTTAAATAGAAATGGCTCTCCTGGGTTCTAGCGCTGTTTGTCAACTGAGCAAAGCTGGATACCTGTAGCGAAAGGATTCAGTAGTCCGAGAAAGTGTAGCGCTGCCTAAAATGTACCGAGTTAATCACAAAACCGGTGGCCTAGAACGAGTCACCTGTCCCTCGAGATGTTTTTACGTCACTTTTGCTGTGCTTCAGGGCTGTAACGATACGTTTATGTCTTAACACGGTACCAGAGGCAAAACATCACGTGAAGAGACAGCGTATCCTTTCTTTTTGTTTCCATTTATCTCGTAGCACCACTTGATAGCAGCGGCTCTTGAGGCAATCGCTTCATTTGGCAAAAGTCTAACGATTGTTGGAGTAAATAGGTCAAGGTAGCGCAGGGTTATTTGGAATGTACGCGCAGTAATCTGTACTGTTAAAATTGCAATCCGACTGCTGTGTTAAAATTGATAGCGAGAGACGCGGTTTGCTTTGAGGGCCTTAGAGTACACGCTGACCTTGTGTGGGTGCTGTGTCTTGGTGCGTAACCGGCCATTTAGCATCCCAACAGTAGCTCTATAATGAGGATGCCATTCATATGCACTTCCATTGGTTCTGAGGGGGTTTCTTTTTCACACAGCTGCTTCTAAACAAAAGTCCAGCAGTCATTTGCCAGCAAACAACCAGGATGTACAGGGTTACATCACCAATCAGTCTCCAGAGAGCATTGTAGAAGAGGCTCAGGGCAAGTTGACAGAGCTGGAGCAGAGGATAAAAGAAGCCATAGAGAAGAACGCTCAGCTGCAGTCCCTGGAATTGGCACACGCTGACCAGCTCACCAAAGAGAAGATTGAGGAGCTGAACAAAACGAGAGAGGAACAAATTCAGAAGAAACAAAAGATTTTGGAGGAACTGCAGAAAGTGGAGCGAGAGTTACAGCTGAAAACTCAGCAGCAGCTAAAAAAGCAATATCTAGAGGTAAAAGCGCAAAGAATTCAGCTCCAGCAGCAGCAGCAGCAGCAGTCTTGCCAGCATCTGGGACTACTGACTCCTGTTGGGGTAGGAGAACAACTCTCAGAGGGAGACTATGCGCGATTACAGCAAGTGGACCCCATCTTGCTTAAAGATGATCCTCAGCAAGCTGCCGCGCAGACGGGTTTTGCACCAATTCAGCCTCTGGCGATGCCACAAGCTTTGCCTCTGGCGGCAGGTTCCTTACCTCCAGGGTCCATCGCAAATCTTACAGAACTGCAAGGTGTTATAGTTGGACAGCCAGTATTGGGCCAAGCACAACTAGCAGGGCTGGGGCAAGGAATACTGACAGAAACACAGCAAGGGTTAATGGTAGCCAGCCCTGCTCAGACGCTCAATGACACGCTGGATGACATCATGGCAGGTGGGTTTATATCGTTATGAGCAGGTATAATATTTGCTTGACCAGTTGAGGGTATGTCCACTTCTTTGTGTGTGTGTGTGTGTTTGTGTATTCCCGCTAGCTCTACGGCAAGTACCGCTAGCCTGCTCATCCCTGTCCTCAGGAGTTCGGAAAAACTAGTTTTAACTTTTCCATTTGCAGGGTTGCCTTTCCTTTTCTTGAGCTAACTGGTGCTTGTTTGTCAGGTTGGTATGTCGGAAGTGGCGTTTTTACCTCCTTCGTAGTTTGGGGGGAGACGCGCTAGGGTCTAACAGTTCTGTTTGGGCCTGTTTGTAGCTCGGGACCAACACCGGGATGATTCTGGTCGGTACTTTAGGCGAGGTGACTGAAACCCGACTTGGAGCACTCCGAGTAGTCTTTGAGCAACTACAGCACCACGTCAAGCCTATAATGCGTAAGGAACCTGTAGGCTTGTCCTTGGAATGAGAGCTGCTCTAGTTGGCCTCGCATAGTCTACCTGTTGGAAGCTTTTACTTCCGTTTGGGAGAACAGGTTGTAATCCGATGACTTTTCAAAAGGTCCGCTCGTAAAAGCGACTCCTTTTCCAGCAAACCCCCCAAATTTAGCCTTACCCAATGCGTCTTAATCGCTTTGGAGAATTCTTTACCCTGTGACATCAGGGCTTTAAGGCCAGTAGTAAGACAAAAAAAAATGAAACAGGTTTCAAGTATTGTAGGAAATGAGTTGTTACTGGTGCTTTCCTTTACACCCGCTTCAGTGACACTTAATACCATTTCCATGTTAAATTAGTCGCTGAAATACTCATTCTGACTACATGGCTGGATACAGATGAACTGTTAGGAAGTAGCATTAAAAAATAAGAACCACGTTGCTTGGAGAGAACTCGCCGAGGTGTTCTTGATGAAGCTGATGTACTTTATTTTTTCCAAGTGCTGTCTATTTTGACAAGTCTGCTTTGTAGAACGGGTTAGGATGAGGGGCAACTTGATGCGTGAGAAAGTAGATAAAAGGAGATCCATCATGCATTGATAGTGAAGATGTCTCTCAGGTGGAGCTGCTGGGATACATAACAATACTGGCTACTCGTTTCAAGAGATGGCATAATTGCTGTTCTCAGTTGCTTAAGAAGAATCTGTGCAATGCACTTGAGTTGTGTTTAAAGATAACTCCAAGTTTGAGTTACAGCACTGGTTATGTGTTGACTTGCATGTAACATCTAGGGAATCTGTGATTTTAGGTCATCTGCTACATACCCAGATGCTCATGCGTGGCTTTTTGGAAAGGTCAGGGGTTTCCCCAGTGCATCCGAGTGAATGTTTTTGTACTGCTTATTGTCCCCGATGTTGGTATGTGCACGCGCAGTTGGGAGTGAGGGCTGAACGGCGCTCCGGGAGGCATTTGTAGCAAGCCTGTTAAAAGCTGTACAGAGGCAATGCCATCTTTGCTTTTCTGTCAAGTGGTAATTTTAGGGGCTTGGGTTTTTTTTTTTAAGCAAGAGCAAACGCAGCCCGGAGTATACAGCTTAAGTGCCAGCTTGAATGCACAGGTCAGAATTCAGTGTGGAGGCGAAATGAGCTCAATGCGACACAAAACACTTAAGCGGCAGCTAACTATTTAATTAGTAGCTTTGTGTATTGCTTTAATAGGAACCCGCTACAGTATTCCCATGGATTTAAATCTCTTCCTGAGATGACTTGAGTTTTGTTCCGTAACAGAGCTGTGGCTTGCAGCACCGGTTAAAAAGAAAGAGCTTCACCTTAACTGTGTGAACTTTATTGAATGGTCACCTGTATGCTTAATTAGTTGCAAACAATGAGTTTAATTTTCCCTTTTTAAGTACTTGTTTAAAACAAGGGCAGGTGTGCGAACGCTGGGATTTGTCGGAGGCGAGTACGAGACATGGGTAGTGCTGGAGAGGTCAAGTGTTGATGCTAGATCAACCCTTGGACTTCAGAGTAGGATTCCTTGCTATTAGAGAAGCTAATTGCTGTTACCAGAGCTTTACACAATTTGCCTGGAAACAGAGTGAAAGAATGTACCAAGTTAAGGGGTTTGGTTTTTTTTTTTTTTAAGGAAAGAAATAGGGTTGGTTGAACAAGTAGTAAATAATCTTTCAGTTACAACTCAGGCTCCTTTCTGGTCCTGCTGGAGTTGATGACAAGCAACAGCTTTGCTTTTAGCTTCAGATGTTGGACAAGTTCTTGGCTTGCTGTGAGGATAGGGAAGAGAAGTATTTTTTTAGGGTTAGTTATGTAACTCTTGAATGAAAACATGATTAACAATTTAACATTGCATATGTTAAATGGTGTGCTCAGGATAGATGTTTTCAATACCAAACTTCTCTAAAGTAGGGACAATTCAAAGGATTACGTCCAGTAACGGAGTCTCACGAAGAGCTTCAGGAATCTTTAAGCACTTGATAAGATGAATTCCTGGAAGCTGCCTTGTGGGTTGAGTTCAGTTTTACCTCCGTTTAAATTAATACGTAAGAAAGAATATGCACTGACTGTAACTTCTCACAGAAACTTGATACTGAAAAAATAACTGTAGAGCGCCCGTATCCCAGAAGAATCAGGAGCTTCTCTCCCACTTGCGGTCCACGCAGGAGCCGCAGGAAAGGCAGGATGCGCGCTGGTACGCACTGGTGTAACTACAACTGGTTGCAAGCGGTGGTTACGCTGTTCTTGCAAATGGACGGTAAATGCATTTAGACCTTTGTACTTGGAATATCTCTATCGCTGGGCAGCTGGGTTGGCGTGGGACTGAGCCTGTGGTGGCCCTCCATTCAGACTAGAACTAATCATCATCAAGCCTACGGGTGCGGTGTGCTTTCCAGGCTTCAGCCGCGGAGCTGGTAGTGCATAGGAGCAATGCCGTGGGTTTGTATTGGAATTCAGAACGTGACTTTGACTTTGTAATTCAAGGCATGTTACGCATCTGAAGTGTTCTGTATTGATTTTAAGCGTGTGTGGCAAGAACACGCCTTTCAATAAGTTAAGGTAGTACAGAGAAATTGGGCGCAGAGGAGAAGCAGCTGGTGTGGAACAAGCCTGTTGAGTTGGCTTCAAACAGGTTGGGAAACAGCAGAAGTATCTAGTTTATTTCTTGTAACGTTAGGGTTTTTTTCAGTCGCCCATCTTGACTTAGTGCAATGTAATGTGAAACAGTTCTTATGCATCTACTGTTGACATTACAGGAGGTAAGAAATAAGTGTGTAAAAGCCATGCTGTGCCCACAGTCAGGCAGCACTAGAAAGAAACTTGATGGTCGATACAGCGATGAAATGGGATTGTAAAGGTGCTTGGGTCTCGGTTAACATATTGGACTTAGTGAAAATACGAAGTACTCAAGGAAGGTGCAGACTTCAACAGTGCAAAGAACTCCATGTTCCATCTGAAAATGTCAGGCGTTTTCCAGACACACCTTTTGAATTAGGGCATGTAGATGAAAGAGGAAAAATAAAATCCCTTTGGCTTAAATATTAAGTATCTCGTGTTAGTTTTCAGGCTTTTGAATTTCTCAGCTTGGCTGTTTTCTTGCCTCCCCTGATACTGGGGCTGCGTTTGTAAGCCGGCTGGTGAGGCGCTGGGGGGAGAAGGGAGCAGCTCGGAGCAGCTCTTTTATTTTTTTTTTCCTCCGTTTTTTTTTTTTTAATTGAAATGTCCAGAAAGAAATCAATATGAAGAGTAGCTATGCTCCTAATATCAGTAAGCACAAAATTGATTGCCTAATATCCAAAGAAATATAAAAGACTTGGACTAGATCAGTCAAACGGTGTTTGGAGTGGGGGATTCTGACCAAGAAGCTTGACCTTATTTCATAATGTGATTAAGACTGGTAGCTGGTCCTGTACCAAGGTATATAATAAAATATTCTAATAGTTTTTAGTACCTTTGAAGACTTCATTATCTCAGGCATAAAGTAATGATGTTTTAGAATTGAAGTACAGACTTTTAGTTGAATTTTGCCACCGTCTGTTACAGTACATGGAGGGGCAGAGGGGAAAGGTAAACCTTTGCCTGTCGGTGCGTGTAGATTTGATCCTCAAGCTAGTTGGTCACTCTCTTGACTGCTCAAGACTGTTGCGAAAACCTCTTTTGGCTTATTGAAAACTTTCAATATTTTAGTGTGGACACAGTGAAGATTCTGCTCCTTGCCCTTGGCATGTCCATTACATATGCACTCTGCACAGGTGATGTTGAAATAAATACAATCAAAGTCAAAACTCATAAAAATTAGTATGTTGTCTTGGTGAAATGTGCTGTAAGGACACGAACCATATTTTTCCATGTATTATTGCTGAAGCAAGCTTGAAATACATTTGAGAACTGTAAGTCAACATGCATATTCTTCTCTACGAGCATGCATAAAATCACTTATATATGGGTTGTACAATAAAGGTGTTATTCCTTATGCAAAGAGGAGTGTTGGCTTTTAAACACTTTTTTTTTTCCCCTCACTGCAACACCGTTGGTATAAAAAATAGACTGTACCTGAATTAAGAACTTGATAACCACATTGATTTTTTTTTTTTACTTCTTTTTTTTTTTTTTTTTCCAAGTCTAACAACTTTGAATAGTGCCTCCTGTAATAAAGAGATGCTCCCCAGCCTATGTGGTGAGACTACAGTAATTCTCAGCAGCTGCTTAAAATACCGTAGCAGGGTTAACTTTTTTCATATGTGGGTTATTTGGTGATCATGCTTTTATATCATCCGAGTTAAGTGTATATGGATAGTTTCCAGACCGTTTTACCATCTTCCTCAGGTTATTTTGGACCGGATGGTAGAGTCTAGAATCACGATCCTTTATAATTCCATTACTGTTTTCTGCTGCTTTAACTTCCTCTCTGAACTTACAGAAAGAAGGTAAATATGTTAGTTTTTCAGAATTACTTGTTATGACCAGATATGTAAAGAGAGGAGCAGGAGTTGAAACAGACAACTTCTTATCCTTCAATATGAAACCAATTTGAGGTTATGCTTTCAGGTTATATGTCTAATTTACGGTCAGGATAAGGAATGAGACAAGAAGAAATGAGATGCTCCACTGAATGATATTTTGTTATGATCTTACGTTAGGTCATAGGTTTTTACCTTGTATCAGAATATTTGGGCTCAGCTTGTGTACGTCTCCTTTAATCCATTTCTAGTGTGATTTGTCTTGTAAGATGAGAACAGTTTTCAAAAGGCACTCTGATATAAAGATCAAGGGAGTTTGAATATTTATTTACTTTTAAATATGCAGTTAATCGTACTTTTTGTGTTATAAATTGGAGGTGGGGGGGTGTGTTTCTCTCAATGACATCTATTAGCCTCTTCGTGATTCGGAATAGGAATCCCACAAATTAAATTAGTAATGGAGGGAAAACATAGCTGCCTTGCAGAGGAGGGACTACACAGATTGGCAAATTGTTAGGATGCAATTTTAGTGGCATCTGTTGAAAAACTTACCACTCCAAATGAAATATAGAGCTAATTACCAATGGCTGGCAGTTAGGGACACAGCTGGTTTATTGAACCCATTTGAAAAATGAACAGGACTTTAAAAGTTGGGGACAAAGGGGCATTATTTTGGTGTTCCACAAGGTTACGGGGTAGTGTGTATTAGATAAACACTGACAATATGTGGAAAGTGCATTTCTTTGGTTTTCCAGTTAAAGGTGCGTGTGTCAGCTTGACGGGAGAAGTGTGCAGTTCTTGACTTTCTCCTTCGCGCATCACACCTGGGAGAGACCTGTAGAAATACTGGAGAAAAGGCAGGGGGGAAACCATTGACTTCTTTGGAGGAAAAAACAGTAGGAAAAGGGGAGATTTTTCCCCAAAGGCTGTAGATTGAAGTTTGCTCTGTACTTTCAAAAATTCTATGTAGGAAATGAATTTCAGGGAAGTGTGGCAGTCGGTGCTATTTTGTGTCATGTCGGTACACTGTCGTCAACTGTAAAACGGCATTACCTTTTGCTTACCCTCACAACCTTGACCAAAGTTAATCCGAAATGGCTGTTAAGAAGCTTCCACTTCTCTGGTTTCAACAAACTCCGCCATGTGAGCATCCTGACACCAGCACTGTTGCTTTTTTTGTTCAGTTTATAGGGGCCGAGGGGTTGGGGGGCGAAGGCTGGACAGACCTTTATAGGGTAATCTTTAAATTGTTTTAAGAAAAATTGCACAGACGCCCATTGATTGGAGTTGTTCTGCAGTCCCGCTTCTAAAGGTACGGAACTCCTGGTCCGGATAATGGTGGACTTGTTGGAGGGAAGGTGTTTGGGTTTAAAAAAAAAACAAACGACCCCAAACAAACAAAAAAACCAACAAAAAAAACCACAAAAGAACCCCCCAACTCTTTTTTTGTGGTGGGCTTCTAGAAAACATGCTAATCGGATACTTAGCTATTTCTTGGATTGAATACAGCAAACCTTTTTCATAGTTGTTAAATTCACAGAGGTAAAGGTTTAAAGGTTGGGTTAAATGTGTGGAAAATAAGTATTTGTGGAAAATAAAGTTTTTTGGGGGAGTTCTGTGTTGGTGGGAGCTCTGTCCCACTGTCAGTTTATTGTCACGTTAAACTTTTGAAGTCAAGTGTTTTGCTTTTACTAAGTGTAATTATTCTGTTCAACAGCAGTGAGCGGAAGAGCATCTGCAATGTCAAACACTCCTACCCACAGCATTGCAACTTCTGTCTCCCAACCTCAGACGCCAACTCCGAGTCCCATCATTTCTCCTTCAGCCATGCTACCGATCTACCCTGCTATAGATATCGATGCGCAGGTAAGCCTGCCGTTCTCACAGCGCCGCAGATGCCCAAAGGGGTTTTGCTGCTTCGTCCTGAATAATTCAACGATAGTAAACAGCTCTTGTATAACGAGTTGGTTTCTAGAGACTTGATTTGCTGCTTTTAGAAAGCCGGTACAACTCCCCGGAGAGTTGCAACCCACTTTCCTCGCTGCTCTCGCTGAACAAAAGAGAAGGTCTTTGAATGACTAAACGCTTGTATTTATCATTTCTTTGTTGTTGGAGTGATTATGAGAAACAGCGAAGTTGTCTTCTGACAGAAATGAAATATTTTTCTGGCCTGATAGCCGAAGACAAAAATAAGCCTTAAAATGTTGTACACTGTTCTTTTCCGGTTGTGCTGGAAGTCGTTGGCCAGTGATGACCCAGCTTGACAGAAGCATGAAAGTTTTGAAACTAGTGATTTCTGTAATGTTTTTAACAAAAGGAAATAGCATAAGGTCTCATTTCCACTACAGAAAAGGCATTTCGATATTGGAAGTAAATTTAAAAAGGGCTACTTGATGTTGACTGGCCATCAAAAAAATCATGCATGTCCTAACTAGCATAGATGGATGCGTAGCTCTAGAGTGTACATGACAGCCAAGATGTAGGCAGTGTGGACAAGAGTAAAGGCATGGGCTTGCGGAGAAAGGGCGAGAAACCTCTGGAAAACCAGGGTTAAGAGTTAAAGATGGAATTCATGATACCATCTAAAGGATGCAGTCAAGCCGTGGTGAAGAAGTTGATCCAGTGAGCAAAGCACAGATGAAGTCTTGGTTCTTGAAGAATCTCGGTCCTTGTCGGGAGTTGGTCTCCAACCTCCCAGCAGAGCTGACCTAAAGAGTAGAATCCTGTTAGGAACAGGAACACTAAGGAGAAAGGTGAGGTAATCGGTAGACACGTCTTAAGCTTATTGAAGTTTTTTATTTGTTGCAGGTGTTGTACTTGAGCTAATATGCAATATAACAGGGGTTGTACTTGAAAAAGGAAATATTTACCTTGTTGTGTATTTGATGTCTGTTTCTTTCAGACTGAGAGTAATCATGACACAGCGTTGACACTTGCTTGCGCTGGTGGCCACGAAGAACTGGTACAGACGCTGCTAGAGAGAGGCGCCAATATTGAGCACAGGGACAAGAAAGGTAGGTACCGCACTGGCAATACAGACCCTTTCCGCTTTGCCAGCGCATCACACTAAATAAATACACAATAAGCCTAGTCTGTATGTGCAGCTTTTAGGCTTGCTTTCGTGGTGGTTTAACTTGCGTCGCTTCAACTGAAGCTGTGAATGTGGACTCCTCAAACATCCGTTCTCATTTCAGGGTTTACTCCGCTTATTTTGGCTGCTACAGCTGGCCATGTGGGGGTTGTTGAAATCTTACTGGATAACGGAGCTGATATTGAAGCGCAGTCTGAGAGAACCAAGGACACTCCCTTGTCTTTGGCTTGTTCAGGAGGGAGACAAGAGGTAAAGTAAAACTGAAGTCTTCAAAAGCAGCGTGTACCAAAACAGTGTGTGGATTACATATTGTGTCAGTGCACTAAAGCGATCTTTCAGTGAAGTTACAGTAACTTAATTCCCCATTCTGTTCCAGGACGGTATGTTGTAAAAACGATGCAAAGAGCTTCACGTTGTCTAAGTTACATATCGCAGCATGTCTCATAAAGGGGCTTTTTGTGTTCTTCTAGGCTGGACCAGTGCTGTGCAGATAACCTCATGACTGTAATCGTTGGGAGCTCATTATGGGGCTTTTACCAGCATCATTAAATGTAGATGTGAAAGTGAATGCGATGAGTGTTCTTGTTAAGAAGCCGGAGTTACACACGGATCGGTTCCACATGTGAGCCAGGAGGGTTTTCTAATGGATTCCGTATAGGCCACAGAATATCGGAGTCCGGCACATGACTCCAGTGTCCCTGGCTAAAAGCACAAGAAACATTTTTCAAATGATTGATCAAAAGTAAATGTAGGGCAAGGGTTTTTTTGAATGTCGCGTGAAATACTGTATTCTGTAACTTCATTATGAAATCTGCGTTGTGATTTTTTTTTTCTTTTTTTTTTTCCCTCTAATGGTTGTTACAAATCTGAAGTGTATAAATCTGTTAATGCTTCTACTATTTGGATTGCAAAAGCCACGGTGGAAGCTGTGTAATCTAGTGTGGGCTCACCTTCCTCTGTGGCCGTATGGAAATTAATGAGGCCGGAGACACCTCTCCGACTTGTGCAGGTTGTCTTAACAGTGATGCTCTGGCATTTAAACATTGATTACTTCCCTAGACAAAATCTTCCTGAAAGCTGGTAGCTTTTCTGGCCTGTCCGTAGTGCCGTGGGAAGGTGTCAGCCGTTGGGGGGTTGGCTGCAGTGACAATCACGTGCTCTCTGCTCAAGGGAAAGGCTTTTTACTAAGTCTGTCGCAGCGGCCTTTGTGGCTGGCAGTCTCAGAGAGCAAAGGTGAATTTATGCTTGCCTTTTTAGACATGTGATTGGGCTGTGTTTCTCAGACGGTATTCCTTGGAGGAACGCATCATGCTTTTTTTCATATTTTCTGCCAAAGAAGATGGGAAAACACTGGGCTCTGGGCAGTAGAGATGAAGTCACGATGCTCTTCCACCTCACTCATAGTATTTGGCAGTATGTTTGTCCTGTGATTTCAGGGGGAAAATATTGTGATTGAAAAGCTTTCAGTTGTGCGGGTCTAATCTAAATATGTTTTATGCTTAAACGCTGCAAGTGAAGCAAATTAAGCATTGCACTGGAAATGACACAGTGGGTTTTCACCTCAGTGTTCATTTGGATTTTATATTGCTAGATAGTTTAATTCCTTGTCAAGTGTTGTGCATCACAGAATGTAAGCTTCCTGTAGAGTGTGGGAAGCTGCGACTTGTTTGGGTCGTAAATGCATCTGTAAGGAAGGAATAATGGAAGAAGCGCTTGTTTTCGTTAACGTACAGAGAAAACCAGCAAGGAACGCAAATGTTCATTTTTCTCGAGGCTCCTGCACGAGATTTCTGTGTATGATCCACACACTGTTCGATGTAGTGGTGTAAATAGAGAACATAAGATAAAAGCATGCAATTGTTTTCTTGTTTGCTCTGCAGCTTTCATTTGAGGATGAGATTTCAACTTGATAGTGAACTAAGCATTAAAATGGGAGAGGACAAAAAGCAAGAGTACTTTGTATACCGTATTCAAACTGAACGTCGGGTTTTGGCAGTCCTTATAGACAGCTGAAACAATCATAAAAGAACCTCAGATTTTTCTTGCGGTGTTACACAATTAGGTATGAATGGTTTAAGCATGCTAATGAGCGATCACGACTCATTTCTAAAGGAAGTTGCAGCCTCATCCGTTCACGGGGCAAAGAGTGGAGGGAAGCAACTGAGGAAAATCGCTTCCTTACTGTTGGAAGATGTCAACGGTATATTTAGGCTTCAAAAACATTTGCCCTGGATAGATTTGCAAGTTCAGGGGAAAACCAGATGTTATTTCTTAAAACACTGCAGGTGGTGGAGTTGCTGCTAGCTCGAGGGGCAAACAAAGAGCACAGGAATGTTTCTGATTACACACCTTTAAGCCTCGCCGCTTCTGGTGGCTACGTGAACATTATCAAGATTCTGCTAAATGCTGGGGCAGAAATAAATTCCAGGCAAGTTCCCTTTTCACCCCTTCTCTCCTGGCTTTTTGTATTCTTAGTTTTTACCCTTCCCCAAATGATAACTTGACAGCTATGTGGAGCAAAATCTTACTCTTCTCTCATGATCACGACCGATATATTGCTTAATTTCTAGGAGGCTTTTTTCCCCTTAAGTTGGAAATGAACGGTGTTGACTTGCACGTTTCTAATACTCTTTGAACTTCCATCTTTCTCTCTCTGTTTTGTTAACTTCTTCCCTGTAGTATACGATTGTTCTCGTTTGTCTAAGATAGAAATCTTTCTTTTTGTTCTGGTTGGCCTGCTGGGTTGGAATGAGTTCTGGGTTCCGTGAATAAAGTGTGTGCGTGTGTGTTAATGCCTTTGTTTTTCCTGCGTAGTTTAAGGGAAGCTTTTTCTTTGTGTGTATGCATATATGTAATACTTCTGGAGGTAGAAAGTAGCTCAGCTGTGCCCTGCACAAGCCAGGTCAATAGTCCAAGAAAAAGTTACGCTCCTCGTGAGAAGGGTATTGACATTTACAGCAATTAAAAGGTAACATGCATAGTATGTCTAAGTAGAAATACTTGGCTCAGCACTGCTAGTATGGAAGAGCTCTTGTAGCTTTAATAATAGTTGCTGTGTGGCTGATTTTTTGGTCTGGAATAAATACTCTGCCTTCACTAGTTTTGTTCAAGCCATTTTGGAAATGTGATCATGATTTACAGAGTGGGCTTTTCACTTTTTCTCTTTCAGAACTGGTAGCAAATTGGGCATTTCTCCCTTAATGTTGGCAGCCATGAACGGGCACACTGCTGCTGTCAAGCTATTACTGGACATGGGCTCGGATATAAATGCCCAGATAGAGACCAACAGGAACACGGCACTGACGCTGGCGTGTTTCCAAGGGAGAACTGAAGTGGTTAGCCTGCTGCTTGATAGAAAAGCTAACGTAGAACATAGAGCGAAGGTAAGGAGCTAACAGCTGAGTAAGTCTCCAAAAAGAGATGCTGTTACGCATGATTTCGCTGGGCTCATCTGATGATTTTGTTGCTTTTTGTGCAAGATGACTTCTGTGGTTCAGTTGACTGCACTGAACCGTGTATTGTAAAGAAAAACAATGGCTGCACTTAAGGGCTGGTGTTTCGGGGGTTACATAGTTCATCAGAAAACAAGTCTTTTTTTCCGAAGCTTTAATGCTAACAAGCATAACAATAGTGATCTGATAACTTAATAAAAATAGAAGGATTTAATGTTTTGAGAAAATAGCTAGTATCTTGGCCTGACATGTTGCATATGTCCACAGTGCTGATGCAGAATGGAAAGGGATTGCGTGTGCTTGAGAGTTGGTCCGTTGACCCCAACTTTTCAAATGGGAGGAAAGGCCGTTCACTGGAAAAATAGCTGGAATGTTGAGGGGGAGAAAAGAAAGAGACGTGCTGCAAATGGGGGATTCTTTTCTCCATTTCCGCTGTACTAAATGGTTGCCACAGAGTAGCTCAAAAGGACCTGCACGATGCCGATTGCGGCTCGGTATTCGTGCTGAAGTTAACGTGCCCCCTTGACCTAGCCAGAGGTTTTCTGGATCTTGCTTTATAGGATCTCCTAGTGAAGGTGGAAAATGTTATTTGCATCATCCGTATAGTAACATGGGTGCTTCATGGGAGTCAATGGTCATGGTCTTCCTCTGGTCAAGGTTGGATGGGATAGTTCTGAGAAACTGACAGCAGTGGGCTTGGAATCCCTCTTAGCGCCGCACAGCGCAGCAGGCCACTGTGCGCGGGGCTGCGCACTTGAAAGCTCTTCTCAAACCAGCTGAACGTGAGGTGGCCTTCAGAATGTTGCTACGCTCTTCGGAAATTGGCCAGGTGGCAATTGCAGTCTGTACAGCAGAAGGAGAAATATGTTGCTGGAAGCTGCAATAAATGCTAGATCTCAAGTAGAAGACACCTTCTGCCCCAAACTAATCGCTTGTTTTTCCTGCTTGCTTGTCTTAGACTGGTCTCACACCCTTAATGGAAGCAGCTTCGGGGGGATATGCAGAAGTGGGCAGAGTGCTGCTGGACAAAGGTGCAGATGTCAACGCTCCTCCAGTACCTTCCTCCAGAGATACAGCTTTAACCATTGCAGCAGACAAAGGGCACTACAAATTCTGTGAGCTTCTCATTAGCAGGTACTGTATTTGCAAGTGTGCTGCTTGGAGAAAAACACCTTAAATATGGCCTTACTTGGGCTAAGCTTTCCCAATATACAACAGTATTTCCCAGTATATACCACAGGGTAGAAAATGGAAAGGTTTTGTCTGTCAACTATTACTAGGTACTTTTTATTTGTCAAAAACGATCAGACAAACTTCTCTCTGGTGTTAGAGTGCTTGGTTTTGCCCAAATGGACTAAATGAGTTTTTCCTGCTTGTCTGAATCATGAACATGAAAAATAAACAATTTCTTTTAAGGTTTCCATATATGGTACTCATAATCATGACATGCAGCCATTTCAGATGGTAGCATTGAGTCCTTAAACAACGGAAGATGTGCACAAAACATAGGTCTCAATTACACTGAAAGTGCATCGTGACCAATCTAAAGAAAAAAGAAATCATTGTTTGCTGGGTACCTTCTGGGTCTGTCACTTTCCAAGCAGTAACGCTGGTTGTTGGCTTGCACTTGAAATGTCATAAGTTGTTCTGAGTAAACTAATGAAGGATACAGTGCACTGATGGATCGAGGTAATGAAGTAATTAGAGAAGCGTCAGAGACAGCTGACAAGCAGCTTGAATTAGAGTATTAAAAATGTTTTTAGGCTGAGTTGAAGCTCTTGGCAGCATCAGAACAAACAAAAACGTGATTTTGGAAAGTGAAGCACTGTGTGAATGCGTATGTCTGATGTGAAAAGGTGTATTGAATTTAACCTATTGTTCTTGTGTTGCGTGACCGCTCGATATCTGAAATGAAAATCTGGTCCAGAGTTTTGATTGAACGTGTTTGTTTTTGTAGAGGAGCTCACATTGATGTCCGTAACAAGAAGGGGAATACTCCGCTGTGGCTGGCAGCGAATGGAGGGCATCTAGACGTGGTCCAGCTGCTGGTTCAAGCTGGAGCTGATGTGGATGCTGCTGACAACAGGAAAATAACTCCTCTTATGGCAGCCTTCCGAAAGGTAGACTATGAAGTTCATCCTTCGTATTTGCTGATACTGTCTCGATCATCCCTATACAGTTGTTAGAAATAGAACATAGCTGACAAACTATTTAAAAATATGTCAGCCAATTTTAATACTTGGCTTTGAGTCCTCAAAAATAGATATGTGTGTCACCTGTATAATATCTGTGTTAAATTCTAGTAGAAATTTGCTTTATAGACACTTCATTGAGGCTGGTTCTCCTGGGTCTGTTGAGAGGTGAAAATTGCAGTGTACCTGTGCGGAGAGGAGGAATATGTAACAGAACTGGGGGGAAATTGGATGAGAGGATGAGCACTTCTACCAAAAAAAAAAAAAGCGTGGTTTAGCCCGATTTGACTCTAGAGATAATTGTTGTTAGGAAGGAAGTGTAGTTCAAGTGCTGCAGTACTTGAAACGTTGCAGATGGCTGTAGGAGCCTGCAACTGTGAAGTTGCCAGGGCTGGGCATTGGAAAACTACCGAAATAAAAGGCAGAAGTTTGTGACAGTATGGCTGCAGCAAGGGGAACTTGGCAACAGCTACCGTAATTGCTTGCCTTCTCTTCTGTCATGAACATGAAGGAATGTCCCTTGCTAGTTTAGGTGGTGATAGAGATGAAAAACAAAAAAGAAAAAAAAGTAATGGTTGGGAGCACCATTTGAAGGAGTTGAAAATAAATATTCTGCTATGAGGGTTTGGACTATAGTGCTTTTCAGCAAACCAGAAGCAGCTGGCCTGATGAAGACGCGGTGTCCTTGAAATTTCTTTTTCAGGGTCATGTGAAAGTGGTGCGCTACCTAGTGAAAGAAGTAAACCAGTTTCCATCAGACTCGGAATGCATGAGATACATAGCAACAATTACTGATAAGGTAAGATGGTAAAAATAAACATCCTAGAGAAGGAATAGTGTTGTGACTCAAGTTTGGAGTCCATGTTATGTATGGTCTTTAGCTTCCTGGCACACCAGATTTCAGCCAAATGATGAGTCCCATGAGAATTTTTCAGAAAAAAACATTGCAAAAAATGGGAACACACAGCTACAGTAACTTTGTGCGCCTCAGTGCTCTGAGAGCAGTAGCAAAGGTGGTGTTATTTATTATCTCTGCTTATTTTGAAGTATTCTCCTTCACTCTGCTCCGCTTTCCTGCGTGTTGAGCGAGTTTGTACGGAGTTTGTGGTGATTTTTGCAGTAGGGTGGAGGTAACAGAAGGAATTTCTGCTAAGAGCGTGTGAGCTGAAGTATTCACCATTTTGTGAAAAAAGTTTGGACTAGGAAGAAGATGGAAAACATAATTGACAGTGAAGTGGTTTCTTACAGCATATTAAGTGGACCGCTGCACTTCTCTGTGGAGGTTCAGTTTTATTCAGTTTATCTTCGGACCAGGTGAGCAGGGCAAAAACTATTTTGTAATAAGAGAAATGAGGCCGTAACGCTTCTGTCTCTTCACTGATCCTCTGCGCTGCAGTTGAGTTGTCTCCTTCCTGGGCATGACGTTGTGATGAGCGTGTTGAGGCTGAGGAGGTGCTAATATTTAAATCAGTTGGTGTTTCATTGGCAGTGGCGGTGAGCGCTGTCTGCTCCCGTGATGCACCTTGTGCCTTTAAACGTTTTTTCAGCGATGCAGCCCATAGAGGTTTATGAGTAGTACTACAATACTGTAATATTCACGTATTTCCCAGGTGTCTACAAAAAAACCTACACGCTGTTTTAGGATATACTTTTATTTCTGTAGTCGCTTGACCTTTCAGACCCTTAGCCTTTTCATTCGTAACGTTTTTTGGTCTTGGTAATGGGCATAGATGAGGAACTGTCTTTGTACCGTTAATAGCACACTGCGACATAGATTACTGATTGCACGTCACACCTCTGACTGGAAGATCAGTTTGCAAGATTGGGCACAAAGAGGAGCTTATTGAAGGAAATCTTAAGTTCTCCCTTAAAAAGCTCCTGTGCAAGTAGTGCAGCAGTTATTAAATTGGGGTCATGCACTCAAAGACATGCAATGTTACTTTTTCAAACAGAAGGTTGATGTCCTTTGTCCTTCTAGGAGATGCTGAAGAAGTGCCACCTGTGTATGGAATCAATTGTTCAAGCCAAAGATAGACAGGCTGCTGAAGCCAACAAAAATGCGAGCATTCTTTTAGAGGAACTGGACTTGGAGAAGGCAAGTTGAAAGAGTTTGGAGCTGTGAATATTTATTTGATAGAATTCCAACTTCACGTTCCTTCAAGATTGTAAGATCGGTGAAAGTATGTATTAAAGTATAGACGTATGTTTAATTGTTATAACTGGAGTTTGTAAAGCTGTGCATCTTGCTGTTCAGGTAATCTTTGAACGTGACTTCGACTGTTATTCAGAGAAATTGGATTAAGAAACTCTGATATAACTATTTCCCCCGGAATAATACCGTACCAAAAGAAGAATTTCTGAGTGTCATTTTTTTGTGAAGTGCATAATAGATTTAAGAAACTACAATATAACTATTTCCCCCGGAATAATACTGTACCAAAAGAAGAATTTGAGTCATTTTTTTGTGAAGTGCATAATAGATAGTCTTTTTCTGGTCACATTGGTATGGATTATAGGTCTAAACCCTGTTTTGCATCTTTAATACTAAAAAAATGTACTAATAATATTACTAGAAACCTTAGTACTGCAGTAGAAACCTAATGGAAAAAAGAAGTGCAAGTATAGTGTCAAACAAGCGCACAGTTTATATTCAGGCTAGCTGAAACCATCCCGTGTTCTAATCTTTGAAAGGGAGTCAGGTGGTGTTTGGACTGTGCTGCTGGGACTCACAAGGTTACACCAAGAATCATGAAAATACATCTTGGGAAACTCTGATTTAAGTTTATAGTATGTCTGTCCTCTGTTTTTACACTAACCTGTTGTGAAAATCAGTCAACGATCTGTTTGGTAGAAGTAAACATGTAAAAATACATATCGTAGAGGATTTAGCTTCTGTTTTGTAAATGTGTTAGTCTAAAATGCAAGTTCAGCTTGGGAGGAAATAGCAGACCTTTGCATTTCTTGAAACACATGGGACATCTTGTAATACTGTTGCATGTGCTTGACTCGTAGCTAAGGGAAGAAAGCAGGAGACTGGCTTTGGCTGCCAAAAGAGAGAAAAGAAAGGAGAAAAGGAGGAAGAAAAAAGAGGAACAAAGACGAAAACTAGAAGAAATAGAAGCAAAAAATAAAGAGAATTTTGAACTTCAAGCTGCTCAGGAGAAAGAGAAGCTAAAAGCTGAAGGTGATTTAAAATAGTTGCCTTATTTTTAAAACATGGCCTTGATTTTATTCCCAGTATTAAAAACTGTTTTTCATGTCAAAACTTGAATACAAGCTTTTTTATGACCCACTGAGCTTTCCTTTTGTTCACCTTTTCTATTAAGCCTGTAGATTAGCACGATGGCTTTTTTAGTGTCTTGCTGTGGCATGGAACTGGCGCCAGTAGCTTTGGTGAGAGCTACAGGCTAACTTTACCGTGGGGATGCTGTTGGCTTGTTTGGTTTTTTTTTTTTAATTCCGGGTCTCAAAGCTTTTTAAACCAGGTCAGTTGTTGGTTTTTTAGCTCCCAAACAGAATGATGATAATTATTTATCTGGAAAAAAAAAAAAGGCAGTATGGAAAGTTCAACTATGTATCATTCTTTTCTTGCCCGTCAAAACCTGTATCTTTTGTATCTCAGGGCAATGAAGTTTATATGGTGTACTAAGAAATGGTTTTCACTAATTGTTCTCTCACTCTGAGATGCTGAAAGAAAAGGAAGACGTGACAATTTTCTTAATGTCGTTTTATATGCTTGTTTATGTCCCCTAATCGCTTGCGTCTGTCTTCCCATGCCTGAATTCAATTTACCATTATTAAATTGCTACTGCATTTGTTCCAAGAAAAGAATGAGATTCTGTATGACTTAGCGTAAACAAGGGGAGAGGCTCCATGGTGTGGCATATAGGATAGTTTTACGGATGTCCACACGAGCTTCCTCAAGCCAGCTAAGTCAGCACTGCTTTTTCACTCTTCCATCAGATGATCCAGAGGTGCCGATGGAGCCTCCCAGTGCTACCACTACAACCACCATAGGTATATCTGCAACTTGGACAACATTAGCAGGGTCCCACGGGAAGAGGAATAATACCATCACCACAACAAGCTCCAAAAGGAAAAACAGGAAAAACAAAGTGACCCCTGATAACGTTCAGATTATATTTGATGATCAGCTCCCAATTTCCTATAGCCAACCGGAAAAAGTGAATGGTGAATCTAAGAGCAGCAGTACTAGTGAAAGTGGTGATAGTGACAATATGAGGATTTCCAGCTGTAGCGACGAAAGCAGCAATAGCAACAGCAGCCACAAAAGTGACAATCATTCTTCCACAGCCGTTACTAACACGCAGAGCAACAAAAAGCAACCGTCGGTTCTTGTCACTTGTCCAAAGGATGAGAGGAAAGCAGTTACTGGCAAATCATCCATGAAGTAAGTTGCTGTGACGGTGAATGCCACTTTAAGGTGCTTATTCCCCTACGCGTGGACGCTCTGCCCTTGTCATCACGGACTTGCGTTCTTAAATCGGTTGTTAGGAGGTCGATGAGGTGGTGCGTCCTTGCTGTAGTCTGTATGAAGAGTATAAACATAGTTGCAGTATGAACTTGAACTTAGTAGTAGGTTTGAAAGCGAGAACCATGGGTTTGGATCTGGAGTTATAGAATTGCTGGGTTGCTTTAAGAGGTAAGCATCTCAATTCAAGCCACTTCTTAATAATACTGTGCTTCGGTGCTAAAAGAGAAAAATGGGGGGGAAGGGGCTGAAGAATGGGCAAAACTCAAGTCATTCTTCTTTTGTTTTTTATTTGACTGCATAATGACAGCATTTAATTTCTTTTAAAGGTTGTCGGAAGTTATAAGTGAGGTGACGAGTAATTCCTTGTCCACTTGCACAAAATCCGGTCCTTCTCCCCTTTCTTCTCCGAATGGAAAGCTAACCATTGCTAGTCCTAAACGTGGCCAGAAAAGGGAGGAAGGATGGAAGGAAGTTGTGAGAAGGTAAGCAAAACATTCCCCTAACTCCCCTGTGTTAATGTCCTTTTTCAGAACGTTTTTGCCTAGTGTAGCCCTCTCCGGGGTTGCTGAGTGACCACCTTCTTAGTGGACCTGATAGATGTCACAAAATGACTGCTACGTAGGTTGACTTGTGAATTACAACATGGTTTTCACCAATCTGCCCTCTGCTTCATGTTATCGAAGCATTTCCAAGTTAATGTTATTTTGTTTTTTGTGTAGATCCAAGAAGGTTTCTGTTCCATCAACTGTCATTTCCAGAGTCATTGGCAGAGGAGGATGTAACATCAATGCGATACGTGAGTGCACGGGAGCGCACATAGACATTGACAAACAGAAGGACAAAACTGGAGATAGAATAATAACGATAAGGTAAGCAGGCTGCTTGATTTGCTCATTCTTTTGGGCCTTTTTTCATAGTAGAACGTTTTTATGCACAGAAAAATGCAAAGGCTTGACGTCGTCGTCCCTTGCAAGGTCACGTTGAGACAGTCAGCTCTTCGAGGCAGGGGAGATGAATGGGGTGGGGAAACAGAACAACTGTCGGTTGGTACCGTCGCCTGCGTACAAAGGAAGACTTGAGATAAGGTGGATCATAAACATTAGGATTCTGCATTTAGACCTGTTAAGACATGGCTAACTATATAGGTGTGTTGAGGGATGTAAACGTGTTAACCATTTGAGTTTTTTGGGAGTTAAGAGTTTTCAGCTTGAGCTTCTTCAATAATGATCAGCAGCAAGAACATGCCGAGCTCAGCCTTCAGATAGAGAGTTATTTTTCTGTCTTTGTTAGCGTGACAGAAGACGGGCTGGATCATGTGTTGGAGGTACTTGGCTATAATGCATGTAAATGCTTTAGATGCGCTTTCCCTTTGCCCTTCCTTTTTATAGAGGTGGCACAGAATCAACAAGACAGGCCACACAGTTGATCAATGCTTTGATTAAGGATCCAGATAAGGAGATTGATGAACTCATTCCAAAGAATCGTTTGAAAAGTTCGGCTGCCAACTCCAAAATAGGGTCATCAACACCTGCTGCCACTACAGCTGCTAACAGTTCTCTCGTGGGCATCAAAGTGACCACCGTAGCTGCTTCGTCAACATCTCAGACTGCCTCCGCACTCACCGTGCCTGCAATTTCTTCAGCATCCACTCACAAAACCATTAAGAACCCAGTGAATAACGTGCGGCCTGGTTTCCAAGTTTCTCTTCCATTAGCATATCCTCCTCCGCAGTTTGCACACGCTCTGCTGGCTGCTCAGACTTTCCAGCAAATCCGTCCGCCTCGGTTGCCCATGACACACTTCGGAGGTACTTTCCCACCAGCTCAGTCCACGTGGGGTCCGTTTCCAGTTAGGCCGTTGAGCCCCGCAAGAGCTACCAACTCACCGAAACCTCACATGGTGCCTCGCCATAACAGTCAGAACAGCAGCGGTTCTCAGGTGAATTCGGCAAGTTCTTTGACGACTAGTCCAACAGCTACGACAAGTTCAGTGGCTTCTACTGTGCCTGGTTCTTCTGCAAACGGCAGTCCAAGTTCCCCTTCAGTCAGAAGACAGCTTTTTGTCACGGTGGTGAAGACATCGAACGCCACGACGACCACAGTGACAACCACGGCGAGTAACACGAGCACAGCGCCTACGAACGCCACGTATCCAATTCCTACTGCCAAAGAACACTACCCTGCATCTTCCCCATCATCTCCTTCTCCTCCTGCGCAGCCAGCAGGTGTTTCCAGAAGCAGTCCTTCCGACTGTGCGGCAACCTCTCCCAATAAAGGTGCGCCTCCGTCTGATCCAGAAGCGGGTAGTCCGCCAGCGGTGGAAACGAGCAGCTCGACCAGCAGTAGGCAGCCCAGTTCTGGTACCGGCAGCTCATCTGTGCACCCTGCTCATCAGCAGCCGCCGGGAGCTCCTCTGCAAGAGGCCAGACCCCCTCTTCAGCAACCTCAGGTTCCTGCACCAGATCCTCGAATGGTTGTGCCTCCAAATATAGTAGCGACAAGCTCATCTGCTCCCGTGGCAGGTCCAACAAACGCCCCGATGACCTATCCCATGTCTCAGACGTCAATGGGGTCTTCTCAGCCTGCGGCTAAGATGGAAACCCCGGCCATCAGACCGCCTGTCCATGGAACCGGTAGCGTCCATAAGAATCCAGCTCCTGTGCAAAATTCTTCTGTCGCAGTCCTCAACGTTAATCACATCAAAAGGCCCCACAGTGTTCCTTCTTCAGTGCAGCTTCCTTCTACCTTAAGTACACAAAGTGCTTCTCAGAATTCAGCCCATCCAGCGAACAAGTCTATGGGTAACAATTTCAGTGCTACTTTACCGTTTGGGCCCTTTAGTACGTTGTTTGAGAACAGTCCTACGTCTGCTCATGCCTTCTGGGGTGGTTCCGTTGTTTCATCTCAGACAACGCCAGAGTCTATGCTATCAGGAAAGTCTTCATTTTTGCCAAATTCAGATCCTTTACATCAGTCTGATACTTCCAAAGCCCCAGGTTTTAGGCCACCGTTACAGAGGCCAGCTCCAAGTCCCTCAGGTAAGTCCTTGTTTGTCTTCACGCTTTAATAATACTTACGTAATAACTGCTGCATGTTTTTATTTTGAACACGCCGTACTTTATGCCTCAGCTTTTGTGGTTGTTTATAGTAAATCACTGTCTGCCCCGCAACGAAAGGGTGCTGCAACATATTTCTTTGTTGACTCTGTAAGCAAAGCTGAGTTCATCTTCCTTTTAAGTGCCACCTGTCAAATCTAATAACTATTTTGCAGCTGATGAACTTGATAAAAGTCAAGCCGAGGCATCCTTTTTACTATTCCAGTCTACTTTTCTGCATTAGATGATGTAATAAAACACTTGACTGTTGTTTCCACCTCCCTTCCCTACCACCAGCTATTAACTATTCCAGTTTGTGATAACTTGCTTCTTGGCCCGAGGCTGCAGGAAAATATGCGGCACCTTCAAAGTGTTAGAATGATTAAAAAAAAAATTCTGTTTTGATTTGAACTTGTAATAAGAGGTCTGTTTTCTTAACACCTAAATTTGATGAAAAAACTTAATATCATGGACTTTCTGAATTCTGTAGCGAGATGCAAAAAGGCCCAGGGCTTGTCACACAACTTGCTCTGCAGCTCCCAGAAAGTACACACGCAGTTGGTATCGTCTGTGCATGTTTTAGTAGGACCTGTGAGTTGTTCATGAATCTAGAGAGAAAACAGCTAGCTCCTTCGTATTTTGTGAATATCATGGTGTTGAGCAGCTTCTGAGGCGCACTCTGTGAATTCTGTTAACTTAGTATACTACTGAGCGTTTCGACGTTGGCACGCTCGATGCTGCCTGTCAGTTGAGTTTGCCCGTTCGTTCCCGAGCAAAAATAGTACTCTACGCATGTACCTCAACAGTTTCCCTGCTGGAAGGCTGCAGACATGACAGATGAACGGGGAGGCGTCTAGGGAGTCAGGGAGTGTTACGTTGTTCCTTCGTAGGAAAGAAACCCCTGAGAGCCTGAAGAATTTGGCAAAAACTCAAGGTTGGCTCTTGATAAGGGATGATGCAGAGGAGGCGGGTGCTGGGCTTCTTGATTCTGCTGCCTGTCACTGCTTCCGGGAATTATTTTTACTTTTTCGTAGCTGAAATTATAAATATAAATCTCTTTTCTCGTGCATTATGAGCAGTAGAAAGATGCGAGCGCCAGAGCAGTTGGGTGGTAGCAATAGCTTCCTTGATAGTTGTTGAAACTTAAAATCCTGTTTTTCCCTTTCTTCTTTGAGGAGAATATTAAGGGAGTCGCGATTCTTGTATTTTGAATACCTTGACGAATTGGTGCCACTTGGTCTTAATAAAATACTGTTTTCTTAAGCAAGTTAAAACGTATCCCTGGGTTGGGAAAAAAACACTTCAAGTGTTGATCTTGGTGTATATAGACATTCTCTAAACCAAAAAATGAATGGAGAAAGCCTTCAAATCTTTAGTATTATTTCCACTGTTCTTGGTACAAAATCATACTTTCTAAACCTACAAAATTTAAATCGCAAGTTGATAAAACGATCAGTTAGTTTTCCAATGTCCAGTTATATCAGACCATGTATTATATTCCCTTAATTTATTTGAATTCGAGCTATCTGCATGATAATCTAAGACGCCTTCTTGATTTATCTGTGCAGCGCTACTGCCCCGTACTATCAAGACTTGCAGAGTGTGAAGCTTAAGACTCACGGTTCTCTTAGGAAAATAGTAACACACCCCCAACAATTGATTGGCTAAAAGTTTTCCTTCTTTCTTGATTATTTCCGTGATATGGGTGGCCTCTGCACAGATTTTGCGGTCCTGAGAGTCACTTGTGCCTATTTCTCTCCTAGGTATTGTCAGTATGGATTCACCCTACGCTTCTGTAACACCTTCTTCTACGCACCTGGGTAATTTTGCTTCAAACCTTTCGGGAGGTCAGATATACGCGCCTGGGACACCTCTTGGCGGAGCACCTGCAGCTGCTAATTTTAACAGACAGCATTTTTCCCCTCTTAGTTTATTGCCTCCATGTTCATCAGCATCAAATGGTGAGTTCTGGTCAGCGGGGACCTTGTTGAGAAGCTATTGTACGAATCAAGTGGCCTCATGCACTGCCTGTTTTGGGCAGGCTTTTCTAGTTTTGGTCGGTTTTAACTTCAGGTTTTTATATGGTTTTTAAACCTGTAGGCCATGGCGGATTCTGAGATAAAATTTTCTTGTGCAAGTGCTGATGTCTAGGGTGGGTTTTTTAGCAGCCACGGTCATGCTGTTGCCGAGTTCCTTATTCTTGCTGCAGTTAACTCCAGCAAAGAAAAGCTTGGGGGTTTGGTTTGTGAAGGTAATATTCCAAGAGTGAGCTGTGTAAACCTTGTAATGATGTTTTCCTAAAGCTAGCTCAACAGTGGTGATTGTTTAGTTTTTCTGATGTTCTTAAAACAGAACTGTGTCATGTATTGCAGGAAAAAATACTTCGGGCAAGTTCCGGTACCTTCCTCAGTGTTTGGCCCCTGCAGTTTTGAGCACGTAGTGGAGTTTTTTGCACAGAAAACAAAGTGTTGAGTGCTGGCTTATTCAGGGAACAATTTAGTCTGTTTTACTGGCAAAAATAATGACAAACAAAACCCACAAAAAACTCCCACAGAGAACAAATCAGGATTAAAAAACAAACCAAACACCACAAACCCAACCCCGCCCAACAACAACATGGGATTATTTCAGCTACGCTTTTGGGTATAATCCTCAAATTCTCTATTGCTGATACACAGTAATGCTTAGTTAAGATTTCAACTGTCTGTTGTCATCGGTTGTGGTGGATGAGCTGGCAGGGCATGATAATCATTTTATGTAAGAGACTCAGTCGTTGGTGAACGTCTCTCTGATCGGAAAGTAAAAGCGTTAAAATTATCCTGAAGCGTTTGCTGTATGAATCTGGCATTAGGAAGCTCCCCATTTTCACTTGTTTGCCGTACGGCTGGGCGTGAAAGGATAGGGTTGTGGTGACTGGAGAGGATCTGTCTGCTGTCACTAAGTGCTCTCGTTGCTCTTGTTGCAGAATCTCCTGCTCAGTCCGTGTCTTCTGGAGTAAGGGCACCATCTCCCACCCCTTCAGCAGTGTCCTTGGGATCGGAAAAACCCAGTACTGTTTCTCAGGACAGAAAAGTTCCTGTTCCGATTGGGACTGAACGGTCTGCACGTATTAGACAAACTGGAACTTCTACTCCATCTGTTATCGGGAGCAATTTAGCTGCTCCAGTGGGACATAGTGGGATCTGGTCCTTCGAAGGCATAGGTGGCAATCAAGGTACGTGCTGTTAATAGATGTCCCTGCGCTTGCAATTGCCCGCAATACTGTCTTTTCCGTACTTGCTTTTGGAGCTCTAGGAGGATGCAGAAGTGCGTGCCTGACAGTGCAGGAGTGCTGCTTCCACAGGAGTTGAAGCAGGGGCTACAGTTTCCCCTCCCATCCGCGTAATTGTGTTTTCACAAGGTTTCAGAAAACCTCAGGGGTTCAGAAACACCCTGGCTGTGAGGATTTGCTACTCAAAGAAAGAAATAACAGGGAAAATAGAGCTACAGGGTTTACAGGGCTGAACTGAGTGGGGATCATTGGACTTAGGAAGAGGGGAAATGAAGGATGTCACAGAACTACTGTGTATTTTCTTTCTGTTCAAAAGCAGATTCTTTTGTACGATATGGGTTAATAGTTAAATTTAATTGGTAGTCAAGATGGAACTTTTTGTTCTGAGGATTGTGCAATTTATGTCTTTGTGAATTGGAAGTCTTCCACATCAGAGTTTTCTTTGTTATTTCCAGGTGCCTTTTGCATTTTACTAACTCTCTGTAGTCACACAGAACTCAGTATTTCAGGATTCCTTAAAACCTTAAGTTACTGATGGGACACCTTTTCTCAGCAAACACTTCCGGAGTCTTAGATGCAATTTACAGGAAACTGCTGATTTTTTTTTTTTAAAGTTGTTTTTGGGGTGGCTTTTTTTTTGTTTGTTTAGTTTGGATTTGGGTTATTTTTTGCTTGGGATCAGTGGGAGGGAATCGTGAGACCATGTTGGGTGGAACCTCTGGAGGTCGTGTCAGCCTCCTGCACAATATGGGATTTGCTGTGAGGTCGGACCAGGTTGCTCAGGGCTTTATCCAATCTTAGCTTGAAAACCTCTGAGGATGGAAACTGCTCAACCTCGCTGAAAAACCTGTTCCACTGCTTGGCTGAGGACTCCAAACAGCTTAAGGGTTTAATAAAGTGACAGTCTACATGCTTTGCGTGCGATGAGTATAACAACCGCTGAACAACCTGTTCCACTGCTTGGCTGAGGAGTCCAAACAGCTTAAGGGTTTAATAAACTGACTGTCTACATGCTTTGCGTGCGATGAGTATACTGTCACGGGGGGGGAAGGGGGGTTCTCCCAAATCTAAAATAGACTGGATGTACACAAACGTTTTGTCACTTCACCAGTGGTGTTTTCCGCATCTGAGTAGAGAGAGGCTGTTCATCAGTAGGTCTCCAGAAATGGAATATTATTTGTATTGTCTAGGTGTAGAAGTTGCCCTTTATGTCCGTCTTGGCTTCCGGAATGCTGCTTTCTTCCTACTTTGTTCAATCACTTAAACATTGTGATTTTCAGTTGAGAATGGGATTGGCTCTTCTCTTCTTGAGTACTAGGATGGCTTATGAAAGGTTTCTGTATTCCTCTCTGCCCTTCCAAATATAATTTCCTTATGTTTTGTTCTGAAAAAATGGCTTTGTGGGTGTCTGTAGTGTGAACTGTAGTAACAATGGCAGGTTGCCTCTGATGAATTCGTGTAATTAGAACATGAGCACATGTTTCCAGCTGGTTGTCTTCTCGTTTTGCTTTTCAGAAGTACTTCTCTGTCTCTTAGTTTATTAAATAATTTGGGAAAAAATGGTAATAAAGTGGAGCAAATAGTCTACATAGCACAAATGCCAGCTTTCCCTTTCAAATGAAAGAAAGTTGCAGAGGTGATGCTTTGGTTGCGTATAACTGTTCAAAACTCCTTGCACTGGCGCAGGGTTCCTGCTGGGGAGTGACTTTTGGTGCAGGTGTCACTTCTGATGCTTTCCATCCCGTGTGCCCCTGGGTTTTAATGCAGGTAGATGCACAGGAACTGTGAGCCGAGCAAATGTCATTCTTAGAAATGTTAGGGTGTGCAGACATTTAGGCTGGAAAATGGATGATTAGCGGGTGTCATGTCTCATGCTGTTGCTGTGTCTGTTCTTAGATAAAGTGGACTGGTGTCACAGCGGAATGGGGAGCCACATGATCCACAGGCCCATGTCGGATCCAGGGGTGTTCTCGCACCAAGCCATGGAGAGAGACAGCACGGGAATCGTAACGCCTTCCGGTACATTCCATCAGCCCGTTCCTGCAGGATACATGGACTTCCCAAAAGTCGGGGTAATAACCTTTTGGCACTCAATATGGGTGGTTCCGCCTGATTCATGGGTCAGTGAGTGGGGCAGGACTCGGTGTTGTTCTAGTTCCGTGTGCAGCTGCACGTGTGTAAGCTGAAACGCTGGCTAGCCTTCCTGGTATAGCTTGTCCGTGATATAATAAATACATGCATAGAGAAGTTTTTTCTTAAATTTGATGTTTCACTGTTGCTTTAAGAGGGAGAATTTCTTTAACACGAATCCCCTTTTGTCATTCTGTATGTGCAGTGGTAGCGGTGTTTATGAATACATACTGATTCTTGCTTTTTTCCTTCCCCGAAGGGTATGCCTTTTTCTGTGTATGGGAACGCAATGATTCCTCCTGTAGCCCCCATCGCAGATGGTACTGGAGGCCCTATATTTAACGGGCCTCATGCTGCTGACCCATCTTGGAACTCGCTGATAAAGATGGTTTCAAATTCCACAGAAAATAACGGGCCTCAGACGGTAATTTTCCAGTTTTTATATCTGTAGTTTCGTTGTAATTTAAGAAACAGTGTGTTGAAGATAAGACCCTAGCTGTTAAAAAGTATGAAGATAAAGTGTAGTGTTTGTTCTTTTTGCTCGTGTCTCTGAGCAGCTGAAAGAGCCCCCCTACTCATGACAGCACCGAGTGCTGTACGTGCTTACTGACAACTTGTAAACATTAGTCATCTCTCCAAAAATAAGTGTAAGGTGTCCCGAGAAGAAATCGGCATCGCTCGGTTAATGCACTTCAGAGGAGTGTGCTGTAGTCAATTCTCTGAACGTACTTGGGCTTGAGAATGGGGAAGCTTCTTTCCAGCTGAGCTCGGAGAAGCTGTCCATTAGATCAGACACCTGCTTAATTACCGCAGATCTGCTTTTCTTTTTGATTGTGTTGTAAGCAAGTCTGGATACAAAAGAATTATACACT
Organism: Charadrius vociferus; assembly: GCF_000708025.1. NCBI lineage: Eukaryota > Metazoa > Chordata > Aves > Charadriiformes > Charadriidae > Charadrius > Charadrius vociferus. Next base: position 253,271 of record NW_009648888.1, read on the forward strand.
GTGTATTTTACATGATTTGTATCTGTGCAGTTCTGCGTTGGGGAAAACACAATCGATTTCCTTTTCTGAGAAAAGCAGTTTATTTGCTGTTGTGTAAGCTTTCCCTTCCCCAAAAGGCAAAACAGCGTTAGGGATAAAGGATTGTTACAGGGCTCCGAAAGGGACGATTTCTGTCCTCTGTTAGGAGTTCCCCTCAGAAGAGGGAGCAAGTAGCTCTGCTGCTCTCATCTTGCCTGGGTTGTAGGTTTGGCCCCTAAATATGATTTAGGTATAGGGATTATGTTTCCCTAAAACTCTGGTTTGTCCTTAGCCAGCAACTAATGCTATAATGGATCATCAGTAGCTCCTGTTATATTATATCCTGAGCTTATTTTTAATTATACAGTGAGCTCTGTCAGACTGTTACTAAATAAAGCTATTTCTGGACTTAATTTGCTTGGGAATCATCCAAGCTGCAAACAGCAGCTCCCGGCTCTGGCAGACCGTAGGCGTGCAGAAGAAGAGGCTGTCTGTTGTTTGGCCACAGTTCATGTACTGCTCTGAAGTGGCTCATGACTGTTACGAGGCGACTTCTGGTTTAGTGAGAAAACTGTCCCCCAAAGAAGGCTTTAGTTATTCTACGTGGGTTTCCCCAGAGCTGAGGCTGTTGGCATGCATTGGGGGAAAATAATTCCAGGTGCCAGAAATCAAGTTCTTGATTGTCTGGGCTTCCAAAGGCAAAGAGGAAAGATAGTCTCCTGCTCTGAAAGCTGGAGGTCTTCAGGCGCTGTCCCTGCAAATAATTTGGCACACGTACAGACTCCTGTTAATTCTTCTTGACGGCGGACCCGGCATGTTTCATGGGAGTACTTACTTCCATGGTCGAAAGGGATACATTTTTCCCTTGGAACAGTAAAATATATATTGTGTCAGTGTTGCTGTGATGGAGGAACTAGAGAGCATAATAGCTTAGATTTCTCTTTTTAATTTTGCAATGAAGGGAAGCAATCACGCTGGGTGACTGGTTTTTTGCACTAAGCAGAAAGGAAGAGGAAGACGGACACTTTGGACAAGGTGAAAAAGTACAGGCAGAAGGAGTGAAATTCGGTTTCTTCATTTTGTCACCTGAATCACAGCAGGATAAAACAAGCGCTGAAAGGAGCTCAGTGTAGTTGGATGATTGATTGCCACGTTGTAATTTTGACTTCAGAATTTTTGTGAGGAGCCCTGATGCGTGGTGTTAAACGAAGCTTTCTCTTTCAGGTGTGGACTGGAACTTGGACACCTCACATGAACAGTGTGCATATGAACCAACTTGGCTGAGTGGGATCAACTTGCGAGCCTTGAGATTCCTTTTTTGCGGAGGAAAACACAAGTGGCAGAAACAGTTTATGTGCTCCCAGATCATTCTACTGATGTGCTTGACTGAAGTGTGTAGGCTTTTTGCAGAAGAACTTACTAACTGACCTTTTTCTGTGAACATTGTGACCGCCCATTCCCCACCATCATACGTTTCAACTTAGTTAGCCTTTATTCTTTCCTTTCCTTTTTTTTTTTTTTTTGGACATAACTTTCTGTTGAAGCTGTTCTTTGGCTGGTTGGTTTTAGTACTGTAAACTGCTTCTGAGCAAACACAGAAATTTAGCAAAATTATGTAAACTTGATCCTGAAGTTTTAGAATGGCAAATAAATGTACAATTGTTTACATAACAAATGGCTAAGCAGAAAGTAAATTTCAATATGTCAGTATAGAGGCTCTACTTTATGTAGACTTAAATTAATGTGAGATATGTACCTTCATATTCAGAAATCTGGATGTTTCCTTCATACATTAAACTATTAATAAGCATAACTTTTCTACTTGTGTAATTTAAGTACATTATAAAAAAAAAAAAGGGGGGCATTTTCAGAGGGTTTTTTCCACATGTGTGTTGGATTTTTTTTTTTTTTTAAGAAGACATATGTCAGTTGTAACCAGATATTAAGAGTTTCCATTTTCCTTCTGTGAAAGGCTTTTCAGCAAAAACGCGCCTGAGAAAACAGCCTTTTAGCACACTGGGAGTCGTCTCCACACTGAACTCCCCTACTTGCCCGGTAAACATGGTAAATGTATCACGCTGCAGCATCTATTAAAAATTATTCTTACAGCTGGGTTGATGCAGCAAGGTCTGTTCTGTTCCACGAGTGCTCCCAGAGCTGCTGTTCCTCTGGTTCCTTCCTTTTGCCAACAACAGTCGTTTCAGAACATCGATCCTCGGTATTTGTTAGTTCAAGAATAAGACTCTGAACCTGCAGTTTTAGCAGAGCTTCTCTGATGAAAACGGGCTCCAAAGGAAGGCTGATTTCGGAGTAAGTCGTTCTCTTTCTACTAGACCATGTCTTGCTCTGAACTAGATTGCTGCTCTCTGAAGGTTTATTAGGAAAAGTCCAAGGGAGAACTTCCATACGGTTACCTTATCCACTTGCAGTTGCTTGGAGTGAGCAGCAGCACTGGAACGTGAAGTTTTGGGGGTCCTATGAGGGAAGACGCAGTCAGCAGTGGCACCCAGCTGCGAGCAGTTTGCGTATAGTTTAAGGTCGGATGTACAAGTTGGATGTATTTTTCCGCAGAACAGCGAGGGCAAGCGTGATCTCTTGCTGTTTATTCTGCACGGAGAACTGCTGAAGGAAAGATTGTTTGTCACTTGAAGTCAGGCTGTTGTCAGTTACCATCCTGAGAGATGCAGTCTGGGGAAGAAATGTCCCGCATGAGTAAAATGGTCTATCATTTAAGAAGTGCTATTTTATACCTACTACGGTACTCCTTGGGGAGCCTGAAGTTAAAAAAAAACAGCAAAACATTTTTTCGAAGAAACCTACTGCCTTTTAAATACTGTGGTATTTCTGAGGTGTCCAGGTTTGTGCATACGGATGGCCATAGACAAGCCTTTCAGTCGGGCTCTAAATAAACTTAAGCGCCTTTGCCCAGTTGTTTTCTCAATTGAAATACACTGTCTAAAGATCTGGGTATAGCAAAATGGACACCAAACTGAAGAGCTACTCAGAGCAAGGATTGAAACTCCATTTGAAATGAGAGATAGTCCATTACAGCATGTTCCTGTGAGTGAGGGGTAGTGCCCTTCCTTTCTTCCCTGTGAGCTTGAACCCTCTACAGGAATGCTTTGCATAACGTTTCAGTGCTTTTACAGATTATTTTCATTCTTAATCTGAAATATTCCAACTATTTAATAAAAAGATGAATCATGTGGGGCCTGGCTTGTGGGGTCCTGGGGCCTGAGGGGAGTCCGTACCATAAACAGGGTTTTTCCCTTAAAGGTTTTTCTTTTTTTAACGTTTTGAATGTAATGCTTTTCATTTGACCAATAAAAAAAAAAAGTGAGACGTGGCAGTTCCTTTTTTATGAAAGGAAAAGGTGTTTAGAGTGGTGGTGTT